>NC_133373.1:22358933-22658933 GCF_049309525.1 Garra rufa
CACATTTCTCAATACTTAGGTCACTTTTGCAAAACTCTTCACACAATTCTCCTAACCAACTTTCAGCTTGGCAAAGCAGTTCATTTCACATTCAAAATGCACTACAACTACCAAAACACTTTATTCAGGTCTCAAATAAACTCATTCTTCCAGAACACTAGCAAAGGTTGACAGCCGACAAACACACTTTGTCACCCACAAAACAATAACCTAAAAACACTAACAACATGTAGCATTACGCAGTGTTTTCTTGTGTAAAACAAGGACACATCTCTGTTTTTAATTGCAATATATATTGTTTATAACTGCAATATATGTTACTGGAATGAATCAGACATGATGCAGTATTTGTCAATATTTTATGTTGTTTATTTATGTTTATTTTTTTGCACTAAGTAATTCCAAAATCCAAGAACACCTGTGTAGATGTTCATCCACAATGAGAATCAGCTGTGGCTGGTTAAACTGCATTTTTAGATTTGAAATATGTTTCAATAAAATATTGCTGTTGAATTTTGCTGTCTTATTCAGTTTTGCATTATGTTATTGTTTTGAACATAAGTTTAACAGTTTTGAAAACAGTATGTAAGCACGTGCAAAATGTCCTGTACGTACAAAGATTTTTGGCAGTTGTTGTGTCTGAGTGAGAAAAGAATTCATGAAATTTGAGAGATGTAGTCATTGAATGCATTTTGTGCCAAAACAATGATAATTGATCCTCAGTTTAGCCCACATAGACTTCTGTTGTGCTTACTGTGTGAAGAGTTTTGCAAAAGTGACCTAAGTATTGAGAATTGTGTCCTAGCGTCTGTAAAAAACTGTAATCAGACATGATGCAGAATTTGTCAATATTTTATGTTGTTTATTTATTTTTTATTTTTTTTGTTACTAAGTAATTCCAAAATACAAGAATTTGTACACACACCATCCTCTGATACAGATAAAAAAGTAATGCTAATCTACTGCATTTTTAGATTTGAAATATGTTTCAATAAAATAATGCTGCTGAATTTTGCTGTCTTGTTCAGTTTTGCATTATGTTATTGTTTGGAACATAAGTTTAACAGTTTTGAAAACAGTATGTAAGCATGTGCAAAATGTGCTGTATGTACAAAGATTTTTGGCAGTTGTTGTGTCTGAGTGAGAAAAGAATTCATGAAATTTGAGAGATTTAGTCATTGAATGCATTTTGTGCCAAAACAATGATAATTGATCCTCAGTTTAGCCTACATAGACTTCTGTTGTGCTCACTGTGTGAAGAGTTTTGCAAAAGTGACCTAAGTATTGAGAAATGTGTCCTAGCGTCTGTAAAAAACTGTAAAGCACAGGTTTCACCACTTGAACACAACAACTCAAAACTGATCACACTTGTGGCTAATGATGTGAGGGAACATATACAGTAAGCCAGTTCAGAGAGCACTGGTTTGTGAGGCCTGAGAGGAAGTGTTCGTGTGAGAGGTGGTCAAGGTGGTCAGCGAAGACAAAGAACAGTAATATCTGATAAATCCAAACATCAGTAGATTCACTGTGTCCACCATAATCTGAAGATTTAGAGAAGAAAACAAGGAAATTACCATTTTTTGACATTATAGTCAAACAATTATTTTCTCACATTCACTTGCATTGACGATTTTTCAATCTAGAGGTCCAGTGTGGTTTTATGGATGGGCGGGACTTACCAGCTCTATAGTATGTCATACAGTAATTGCTGTCAACATTTACATACTGTACTATAATGTCAAAAAATGGTAATTACCTGTTCTCTTCTCTAAATCTTCGGATTATGGTGGACACAGTGAATCTACTGATGTTTGGTTGTACCCTTTGTCCAGCCTCCCTCATGCTCATACCATGGACAAGAACATGGTCAATCAAGAAGCGGATGGGAGGGTGGGCATTTATAAGTCTTCTCTGGGCTGAGCTCAGGCAAGGGAGGCCATTCAGGGCTGAGCTCGGGTATGGTAGTTTCAGTCAGTTCCGGTTAAAGTGGGAGGAATGTCCCAGTCCAATACCCCCTCAGCCTCAAACGGCCCCAGATTCTCAGCCTGCTCACCCTCAGCCATGTTGCAATGGGCGGAGAGCAATGGGCCTCTGCGAAATCACTGGCACACCTGGACTGACGTCACTAGCAGCTCTGGCTCTATCCGTGGCTCTATTGCTCCTTGTGGTGACAGGTCGTCAGTCGCGGCGGGCTCTGACTCTCCGTCAGTGGTGCTCCGTGTAGCGGGAAGGTGGTGGACTGGGCGCTGGGTCCAGAGTGGCACTGGCAGGATCCCCCTCGGCACAGACAGTGCCACTCCACTCCAAGAAAGCGGCAAAGTCCTCTCAAGGACCATCTACAGACAATGGCGCTCAACAATACAAATGTATAGAGGCTTCAAAAGAAACTTTGTAGAACAGTGTAGAACACAATCTATGACCATTGCGATATATTGTCTATTGTATTAGATCTGACACCTAAAATAATGCAGTTTCTGTAATTCCATTTGATGTTTGATGTTTTTATGATATTGCGCTATGATTGACTAAATGTTCCTGTTGGAAAAACATGTGTTAGTGTTTTGGAATAATAATTGAATTTTGAGAAATGTTTGCAGTGTTTTGGTAGATGTAGTGTATTGTGTTAGTGTATTCTTATAATTGAAATTTAGTGTTGGAGTTTAGTTTGCAATGTGTGATTTTGAGCATGAAATTAACTGTCAATTGTGTGTTGTAGGTGTGTTGGTGCGTTAAGAGTTTAGGAAAATTGTTAGAACTATTGAAAACTTGTCATAGGGATCGTAAAAAACTGTAATGAATCGACCGCCTGTCGGCTAATTTTCAACATGTTTTACACTAAACAATACCTTTGGATTAAACAATTTTTAGTTTACACTGAAAAGCATGTTGTTTTATAAGAGAAGTCACTAACTTTTTGCAACAGGTGGGATTCAGCTTTCGACACTTCACGGTTCATTCCTATGGTATCCATAAATGGCGACACTCGCTGCGTCCGAAATCGAATACTTCCTACTATATAGTATGCGAAAAACAGTATGTGAGGCAAGTAGTATGTCCGAATTCATAGTATTCGAAATACAGTAGGCGAGAATTACCTGGATGACCTACTGCTTCTGCCCGAATTCTGGAGTATGCATACCATGGACACTTTCCTATCCCATGGGGCTCCAGGAGGGAGTCGTCATATTCGCATAATGGTGGAAAGTGGGGACGCATGACATGTGACAACATCAACATGGCGGATGTAGTACATCCGAATTCCATTCCTACCTACCCATATTCATACTCTATAGAACATACTTTTTTAATGGTTGGGAAGTACTGTTGCAATTTATTAGTTGCAATTAATTAACACTGAAGAATACATTTGCGTTATAAGAGTTTGATTTGCCTTAATGATTTGATTGTTGTTAACCTTTACAATATATTCAAACAAACATTTCCCATGAGCAGCAGGGCGGGTGACAAAGAAAGAAGGAAATGCTGGGAGCATTCGAGAGAGAGCCGTCTATTTTTTCGTTAATACTTCTATCGCCATTTGTTTTCTCTTGAACTTTGTTCAGTAAAGTTCCAGCAACAGAAAGATTCCCGTCTCATTCTTTGCTTCAAACTATTTCATGGTGCCGAAACCAGGGAATTTGGACTTTATTACCAAACTTTAAAAGGAAGTTTGGAGTTTAACTCGCGGCGACGCGAGTGAAGAATGGCTGAACGCTACGAGCGGATGAGACGGAAGCGCGGAACAATTAGAGCTTCCACTACAAGATTTTGGCTGTATCCGAAATCGCCCCCTATACCCTCATTCACTATTCCCTACATTAGTCCACTCATTCAGTCCACTTGAAGGAGTGAGTGAAAACGAGTGAGTGAATTCGGACACTGAGTGCACAGGAAGGACTGCCGCTTTTGCATAGTATTGCTTACTGTTTAACAATCATTTAAAACGGACAGTTCGAGTAGTAAGATTAAAGGATTTATCTTGAACTATGTCAAGGAGTTTACGTATAAACCCTGGTTAAACAATTTAATAATCAATTTACAACGAATTTGTACCCGTGTTGTATGCTGTATTACGCAGTGGACAAGCGAATGGATGGATGATTCAGCTGCGGGCGCCATCGTCTGGCGAGACGCAGGAATTCAGTCGGCGCGCGACTCGTTATCTCTAGCTGTTGAGCGTACATCAGTTGTACACTCGTTTTTGCTGTGAAAAAATCATATGATATCACAGCATTAAGACAGGCTAGCACGGATGATGTATGGAGTGTACCTGAGTTCATGGCTTTTTTGAAACTTGAAGTTCAGAGCCGAGAAAGAGCACAGCAACTCACAAGACCCAACTGCGTACAAGCGGATGCCGTCCATAAACCGTTCAACAAGATAGCGTTAGGTAGTGAGTCACGGCCAAAGATACTGAGTACTCCATCAGCTGCTGCGCTGCACACAGCTTGCCCTGCAGTTCCAACAAGCTGTGTATTTTGTGACTGCACAACCCATAAGTCAGAGTGTTGTCCCGATTACTCAGTATCCGCATTCAAAGAGAAATTGAAAAAATTGGGCAGATGATTTGTATGTCTTGGTACAAGACACATAGCAAAATTCTGCAGAGTTAAAGGGGTTACATGTCCGCTCTGTAGTCGTCGCCATCATCAGTCTGTGTGTGAAAAATATGAAGAAAAACCAGAAACTTCTAGCACGACAGACACTGTGGTTTCATCTGTATCAAGTACAGTAAATATCAAATCAAAAGAACCAAACACAGTGTTGTTGCAGACAGCAAAGGCGTGGACTGAGGGTCCAGGAGGGAGAAAGATTGTACGGTGTTTGATAGACGGAGGTAGTCAATGAAGTTTTGTCCATGAAAGGCTGGTGAGACAAGAGACATTGAACCTCCACACCTTTGGCTCTCCCAACTCTGTGATGACCAAGCGCAACACTGTGAAGATGATCTTGGAAAATGTGTGGAACACACAACAAAAAATTGAGATTGAAGCTATTGAGACCCCACAAGTGTCCTCGGCTGTCATGAAGGTACCTGATGATCAAATTCAAAGGGTGATGAGAGAGAGAGGACTGCAGCTCGCAGATTTTCCGCTTGAGGGTGCTGACCCAGAACTTCTAGTGCTTATTGGAGCAGATTTCTACTGGAAGGTTTTGTCTGGGAAGATCGAGAGATTAACTGATTCCCTTGTGGCTCTGGACAGCGCCTTTGGCTGGGCCATTCAAGGTATTGTTTCAAACTCAAGTGAAATGGAAACCACGTGTATGCACATTAGTGTAGCAGAAGATAATCAGATCTCAAAGCAGTTACATGCGTTTTGGGAAATTGAAGCTCTCGGCATCGTCCATGACAAAACACCTAGTGTAGAAGAAGCTGAAGCGCTAGAGATATTTGAACGGACAGTGAGCTTTAAAGACGGGCGCTACCAAGTGGAGTTGCCATGGAAACAGGGCAGAGACTCATCAGAACTTAAAGACAACTGTAATGTTGCAAGAAGAAGGTTTGAAGCTCTCAAGAAAAGATTTAGAACTGATAATGTGCTCTATGAGAGATACAATGATGTGATTCAAGAATATCTGCAGCAAGGGATATGTGAAGAGGTGAAGGACACATCAACTGTAGAGCAGGCTAGCACAGTGAAGTATTACATGCCACACCATCCAGTAATCAGAGACGATAAGGAAACAACCAAACTGAGAATTGTGTTTGATGCGTCTTCACACAAAGAGGGTTCACCCTCCCTCAATGACTGCTTACTTAACGGGCCTAACTTAAACCCAGATTTACTTCATGTGCTTATTAAATTTCGCCTTCACAAGATTGCATTCACAGCTGATATTGCAAAGGCCTTTCTGCAAATAGGATTGAAAGAAAGGGATAGAGATGTTGTGAGGTTCTTATGGACCCATGATCCCTCATCACAGAACTCTGAAAGGGAGCCTTGCATCATGAGAATGAACAGAGTTGTGTTTGGAGTTGCGTCTAGCCCTTTTCTGCTAGCAGCGACAATTAGAACTCATCTTAAACAGTATGGGTCTGAACCAAGTGTGCCGTAGGTGTCCTGAAAAGTGAAGCCAAAAGTTTTTGATCGTCCCCCGGTGGCTGGCTGCAGTATAGGTCATAAACCCCGCCCTCTCCATGTAATCTAATGGGATGTGAGCCAAACTAAATAATCGAATTACACTTCAAATATTTTTTTTCAAAAAATGATTTCCATCGTGTGAAGTAGTTCTTATAATGCTGATTCATGATTAGGTGTTCGTTTTCCTAATAAGTTCGCTTTTAAGTAGTTGTTTGATGCTATAAAAACGGGGTGTGGTGTCATGATTGTGATCGTGCGATTGGGTCTGTGGGAGTTTGGGCGGGATTTTGATACCACGGCTCCGCCTCACGACTCTACTGCGCAGACTCTGGCTCCAAACGAATCTCTACTGCGCATGCTCTGGCTCCAAATGACGTAATTTCCCCCAAGATGGTAGCGGCCATATTGAGTTGTTTTGGCTTCACTTTTCTATAGTGGAAAGAAGCGGAGACGCGTTGTCCATCTTTTTTTACAGTCTATGGTCTGAACAGCCGGCAACTGTAGCACTTCTCCAGGAATCACTGTATGTGGATGATCTCATTGTGAGCTTGCCTGATGTAGATGAAGCTTGTTTTATCTCTGCACAAGCAAAGGGTATCTTGTCTGCCGCAGGAATGGAGCTATGGAAATGGTCTACAAATTCCTCTGACCTAAAAACGAGATGGATAAAAGACCAAATTGACAGCCCAGCAAATTCAGAGACACACAACACTGCATTGAAAGTGTTGGGACTAATATGGAGGCATGACCATGATGATTTTGTGTTCGACTTGAGACAAGTGCTGGATGTTCTGGAAAGGAAAGAGAGTACTAGGAGGAGTGTACTTCAAATTTCATCACGTATCTTTGATCCAATAGGTTTCCTAACACCCTATACTATCCGTGTAAAATGTCTGTTCCAAGAAATGTGGGAGCGAGGTCTCAAATGGGATGAAGAACTACCCCCAGATTTAGCACACAAATGGAAGCAGTGGTGTGATGAGTTACCGCAACTACACCTAGTGGCCATACCCAGATGGTACAACATATTGACAGACTAGCAAGAGAAGACGAGACTCCATGTGTTTTGCGATGCAAGTGAAAGAGCGTACTGTGCAGTCGGATATCTACAAGGCAAGAGTGAGAATGCAGAAATGATTTCAACTCTGGTAGCCTCAAAGTCCAGAGTTGCACCACTAAAGAAAATTACGCTTCCTCGACTGGAGCTAATGGGAGCCTTGATAGGAGCCAGGCTAGCTCATAATCTGTTAAAGGCTCTAAAGATCAGAGAAAACCATCTCCATATGTGGACAGACTCAATGATAGTCTTGAACTGGATCCGTAGTTCGGCACAGAAATGGAAGCCCTTTGTGGCAAATCGAGTGACGGAGATTCAAGGCCTCACTAAACCAGAATCATGGTCACACTGCGATGGCAAACACAATCCGGCAGACCTGCCAACAAGAGGACAAGCTGTCAACAGTTTGATTGATAATCAGTTGTGGTGGAATGGACCTGATTTTCTCCAGTCAGCGAATCCAGTAGTCTCAGCAGACGTAGAGCTTCCAGATGGAGAGGTAAATGCAGAACTCAGATCTAAATTCCAAGTTGCAGTGCAGTTTAGCAGCACAGAAAAAATAGAGCCGTTGTTTGATCTATGCAGATACAGATATTCTCAGAATAACAGCATGGGTACAGAGATTCGTCACCAATACACGCTCAAGCATAAAGAACCGTGGAGAGCTTTCTGCAGAAGAGTTAATAGCAGCTGAAGTGTACTGGGTTAGAATGACTCAAGAGGAGACATTTGAAAGAGAAACATTTGAAACATAAAGACTCAAAGATCAAGGAACTCAAACCATTCATTGATGAGAAGGGTCTGATCAGTGTGGGGGGAAGACTGCAGCTATCTGATCTCAACTTTAGAGAGCAGCACCCATGGATACTACCTGCTAAACACAGGTATTGTGAGCTTTTGATTCAAAGGTGTCATGAGAACAGTTTACATTCAGGTACACGAGATACACTCATGCAGGTCAGAGACAGATTTTGGATCTTGAAGGGTAGACAGCTCGTCAAGCAGATAGTCGGAAGGTGTCCTGTCTGCAAGAGGTTTAAGGCTAAGCCAGCTCAACAGGCTACCGCACCCTTACCAAGTGACAGAGTCATTGAATCGCCCCCATTTGAAACCACGGGTGTAGATTTTGCAGGGCCACTCATGGTGAAGACCAGCAGTGTTGGGGTTAGTTACTCAAAAAAGTAATATATTACATATTACATATTACTCTCAAAAATAGTAATGCCTTACTTTACTTTATTACTCCCTGGAGAAAGTAACTAGTTATATTACTAGTTATATTACTAGTTACTTTTTTTTTTCTTACACAAAAAAACTGTTATTCTAAACAAAAAAGCATGACCTACTGCGTGCATCCAGTGCATACGCGATCTCATAAAGCTCTTATAACACAATGGATATTATGCACAATTAATCTTTAATAAAGGTCTACGTGTGTTGTGATTCGTAAGCACGCAATATTCAGCACTGTTCAAAACTTTTAAGCAGTGAGTGAATTCTATCTTAAACACCATTGATTGGCGATGCGTTCCAAAAATCAGCAGATGGCTACATTGCTCATGCTGCAAACAAGTTTTAAATCGAAACTGCCTATTCTTGCTCTTACTAATCATATATGTTGTTCTTGCTGCTTTTGTGCAATAGATGAATAACTTTTTTTTTTATTATTATATTTTATGTTTAGATATTTCTATATTGCGGGAGTCCCGCGAATCATTTTATTTTCCCGCATCCCGCACACACACACACACGAGTCTCTACCCGCCCGCACCAGCACACGCACTTGTCCATCAAGTTTTGTCCCGCGCCGCACTCTGTTGCGCTGGGTCCCGCGGCTGCCGGGTGTCGACCAATCGGTGATGGTAATTTAATGATACCTCGTGCCAAACCCAGACCAATCACTGTTCCATTCACGCCCCCCTCCCCTTCCCTTCTGTTCTCTGTGTTGTCGTGTGCCTTGTGTGTGATGAAGGTGCTACTGGCAAATGTAACGCAAGTAACTAGCTCGGGAAAACTGTAATAATATTACAATTTTCATACGAGTAATGCCTTACACTACTAGTTACTGAAAAAAGTAATATTATTACAGTAACGCGTTACTTTGTAACGCGTTACACCCAACACTGAAGACCAGTAATGGTACCACTAAAGCCTACATAGCACTCTTCACTTGTGCGGTCACTAGGGCCATACATTTGGAACTAGTCTCAAATCAAAGTACAGAGAACTTCCTGTTAGCATTAAAGAGGTTCATTTCAAGGAGGGGACTTTGCAAGGTCATATATTCAGATAACGCAAAGACCTTCAAACGAGCAGATCAGGATCTGAAGGAGCTTTGGAAGTCATTCAAAGAGCCTGATCTCCAAATTTTCTTCGCTGAAAGGGGAATAACTTGGAAGTACATAGTTGAGCGAGCAGCCTGGTGGGGTGGTTTCTGGGAACGTCTTGTGAGGTCAACAAAGTCGTGCCTTAAGAGAGTCTTAGGGAAAGCCTCATTAAATTTCGAAGAGTTAGCCACCATCTTAACTGAAGTAGAGGCTGTGCTAAATTCAAGACCTCTCACTTATGTTTACAATGAGCTGAATGAACCTCAGCCATTGACTCCTGCTCATTTTCTGGTCGGCAACCGACTTACATCTTTGCCACCTAAAACCATTGCATCTAACCTGCAACCTCAGCTGCGCAGAGTCGAGAGACCTTGACAAAAAGATGGAAATACAGTCAGAGGCTGTTGAATGAAATTTGGACTCGTTGGCGCAAGGACTACTTGATGAATTTAAGGTCTGCTCACCAACGTGTAAACACCACTGCAGAGGCACTGAAGGTGGGAGAAGTCGTTCCTCATAGGAGAGGACAAGATGCCACGACAGACGTGGAAGACAGGGAGGATTGAAGATGTTTTCCTGGGGAGAGACGGATTGAATCGTGCATGTTCTGTACGCACTTCCCTTGGAACGGTGTTAAGGCGACCAGTACAGTTACTGTATCCTTTGGAAATTAATAATTAGTAAAGAGTAGAGTGATGAACTATGGTTCATCGGGGGGGAGGATGTTGCAATTTATTAGTTGCAATTAATTAACACTGAAGAATAAATTTGAGTTATAAGAGTTTGATTTGCCTTAATGATTTGATTGTTGTTAACCTTTACAATATATTCAAACGAACTACATTTCCCATGAGCAGCAGGGCGGGTGACGAATAAAGAAGGAAATGCTGGGAGCATTCGAGAGAGAGCCGTCAATTTTTTTCGTTAATACTTCTATCGCCATTTGTTTTCTCTTGAACTTTGTTCAGTAAAGTTCCAGCAACAGAAAGATTCCCGTCTCATTCTTTGCTTCAAAATATTTCAAGTACCTTCAAATTTAAATGTAGTACCTACTGAAGCAGTATGCCATTTCGGATGCAGCTTGAGCCAGTAAGGGCTGGCTCAAACTGCGGCATCGGCATCTCGCAGCGGCACTTCCGGCGGCATGTCGAGATGCCGCTGTTTTTCTCCGGCAGGTGCCGCTACAGCGGCATCTCCAGATGCCAGAGCGGCATCGGCATCTCGCAGCGGCATCTAGCAGCGGCATAGCAGCGGCATCGGCATCTCGCAGCGGCAGCGGCATCTAGCAGCGGCATAGCAGCGGCATCGGCATCTCGCAGCGGCATCTAGCAGCGGCATAGCAGCGGCATCGGCATCTAGCAGCGGCATCTCACGCCGGCATGTCAAGCAGGCGTACTTTCTTCTTATTAAAAAAAAAATAAATACATTTCAACAAAATAACATAATATACTACAGGACTGTCATTTCTTAAGTATTTATCATATAATGTGTAATACTGATGCTGGATCAGAGCATGTGTGTGTGTGTATAGGATCCAGCAGTAAGTGTGTATTAATTTTTCATTTTCAGTTCGTTTCAGTGCCAACAAAGTTAGTAGATCACAAACGATAATAAATAAAAAAATGCAGTGTTTTTAATGTATTTGTCTATTTCAAATACTGCTTTGAAATGTTACTACTTATGAATATAAAATGTTAATACAGAAATTAGTTTGTTATGCTGCACAAAACAGATATCGCAGCTCTTATAGCCTAAAATATACTTAATGTCACTCGTTGTAATTGCATTTAGTAACAATTCATTTAGAGAGCTCTATAATTAAATTCCTGCTAGTAACAATTCCAAACAAAGAGCTCTTTAAATTATATTTTACTATTTACAATTACAATTAAAGAGCTCTCTAATTAAATTCTTACTAGTAACAATTCCCATTAGGGAGTTCTACAAATGTATTTTTACTAGTCATATGTCTCCATTGACTTCCATTTATTTTTAATTACAGAGCTTAACAACATAATTTCTACTAGTAAGAATTTCAGTTAAAGAGCTCTACAATTGAATTCCTACTAGTAACAATTACAATTAGAGAGCTCTTTAAATCAATGTTTACTAGTAATAATTCCAATAGCTCTTTAATTCAGTTTTTACTAGTAAGAATTCCTATTAGAGAGCTCTCGAATTCAATTGTCACTAGTAAGAACTTAATTAGACAGCTCTTTAATTCAATTACAGAGCTCTGCAATTAAACATATCTTTAATGTGTTTTTTACTGGTAAAAATTGAATTGTAGAGCTGTGTAACTGCATTTTTATTAGTAATAATTAAATTAGAGAGCTCTCAAATTGGAATTGTAACTAAACTGAATTAGAGAGCTCTGCAATTGGAATTATTACTAGTAAAAATTGATTTAGAGAGCTCTCTAATTGGAATTGTTACTAGTAATAATTAAATTGTAGAGCTCTGTAATTAAAAATGAATGGAAGACAATGGAGACATATGAATGGTAGAAATTAATTTGTAGAGCTCCCTAACTGGAATTGTTACTACTACGAATTGAATTAGAGAGCTCTGTAATTGGAATTGTTAGTAATACAGTTTTTTTACAATCGTTTTTTTGCACTAATAACAGAACTGTAATATCATTTTTCAAAACTCTAGATACAAAACTCAAAACAGTCATTATTTGTAACACAGGCTGTTCAGTGTTCAAAACTTTGCATATTGCATTCATATCTTTAAAGAAGCCTTGCATTAGCAGAAGCATTGTTTCAAAAAACGAATTTATAATGAAATATCGTAGGAACATTACTTTAGATCACCCATACACGAGTTACCCATAGTTTCAATGTGTTTTTGCAAGTACAATCATTAAATATAGCTGTACAAAATATGTGATACAGGTTTCATTTTTTTTTTTTTTTTTTAATGTAGACTGAGAACAGTACAGACACAGTGGTATCATTGAAATACTGTAATGTGGAATTTACTGATAAAATAAATCTCAGCATGACCAGCTAAAACCAGGCTGGCAAAAACAGCCAAACAGCCTAGGCTGGTTTTAGATGTTTTTTTTCAGCAGGGTTAGTTTGTGTACCAACATTCTTGATACATTCTTTTTACCAGGGTAGCCATTAACTCATTAAAAGCCCAAAAGCGATAACATAAAAATGACATCTTGCACTCAGTAATGTTAAATATGAAAATGTGTTCTGTAAAAGAGGTACATAGGGCCATAGAAACAATATCTGATAAAGAATGAAATATGACATCCATAGATACACAGTAAAAAAAAAAAAAAAAAAAGGTACTGCAGAGGTTCAATTTTGTTCCTGGTCAACAAAACATATAAAGGTACCTTTAAAGGTACACAATGGGTCCTTATTGTACAATTATGTACCCAAAAAATTGTACCCTTGGTAACACCCCAGTGACAGCTACTTGTACCCTAAAAGGTATAGTTTTGTTCCTTTTTTTTCTGGGAGTGTAGTCCATCTGGGTCATATTCTGTGGTAACTGGTGTCAAATGATCTTTCCTGAAACATGCACTATTTTCCATAAAAGCTATGCTTCAAGGGTAATGCAACAGTTACTTATCATTTTAAGCAGATGTATCAACTGATAGTTTAATCTCTGTAATGCAATTAATGCACACTCATCTCAAGATGTAATTTCAAATTTCAAAACGGCTTGACATTGTATGTAATACAAATCATATATTTTATTAAGGAATGTGATCTTCTAACTTCGTAAACATAACTGTGATATTGACACATACTTATTGCTGGAGATAGCCTATAGCCACACAGCCACAGCCAGCCAGCCACACACACAGCGCCACGCACACGCACGTTCTGATCCAGCATCAGTATAAACACATTATATGATAAATACTTAAGAAATGACAGTCCTGTGGTATATTATGTTATTTTGTTGAAATGTATTTTTTTTTTTAATAAGAAGAAAGTACGCCTGCTGGACATGCCGGCGTGAGATGCCGCTGCTAGATGCCGCTGTGAGATGCCGATGCCGCTGCGAGATGCCGCTGTAGCGGCACCTGCCGGAGAAATACAGCGGCATCTCGACATGCCGCCGGAAGTGCCGCTGCGAGATGCCGATGCCGCAGTTTGAGCCAGCCCTCTCTCGCTTGAGTGTCGCACAACTCTGAACTGAAATTTAATGACATCAAGGCTGTAATGTGATTGGTCAAGGCACACGTGACCGTTACGCTTTCTCCAATAGTAAGTTATACAGACTTTCTCATCTCCCAATAGTAAGAAAATCAAACAACTGTTTCTTGAAGTGTCCTTCTGAGTCATCATCACGTGCCCACACAGAGGCACCGTCATCATGCAAAGAATCTGTGCAAAGGATTCAAGTGTCCATCAGTTGTACCCTTCGAAATCCTTCATTCCAAAGGGCCCTTTGAAGTGGCTAGTTAAGCACTTTGGTTTGGAACTACACTTCAATATGGCGGCCATGAATTTTTTTTAACTCCGAAGTGCCCTTCGGAGAGCGATATATCCTGTTTGGAATGCACTGTATGTCTTGAAGAACTTGATTAGCTTGTTCAGGTGTGTTTGATTAGGATTGGAGCTAAACTCTGCGGGCTGTGGTCCTCCAGGACCGAAGTTGCCTATCCCTGATCTGAAGGGTGATAAACATTCATTGATGATTAACATTATTACTTAATACGTATCAACTAATTATCTGTCCCTTCCTCTCTACATATATTATTTAAGCTTCAGTATGACATTAGTTTAGAATAACCATGAGATGGTTAGTTCTCCTTTATTCTTAATTTCTTACTGTCTCCATATCTCTATTTTAATCTTGGGTTCATGTTTACTTATTTGTTTGGTGTTATCTTGATTTCACTATATGTTAAAAGTTAATTTACTTTCTTTTGGGCCCTTCATTTCCATTATAAGCTGTTGCTTTGTTCCTTTGTTAGATCAGTTTTAGTTTTATCTTGATTTCCTTGTTTCAACATTTGTTGTTTGACCTCATTTGTTTTGTTAAGTTGATTCTCTTTGGGTTCAAATAAAAACCTTGCTTGTGTTTCCCTCCTGACCCTTGATCCCTCACACACAAAAACAGGCCAAAGAAAGCCAGGATGACCAGTTTCTGCTTTACACTGACTAGGCATGGGATGATAACCGGTTTCAAGGTTTACCGCGGTTTGAAAAAGGCACGGTTTCAAAACCGGAAACAAAAAAAGTTATACCGTTCCTACGATATGCGCATTTTCTGTGTCAAAGTGAAAGCGCAGGACTCCCTACTAGGTTGTGTGTGTGCGTCCCTGCAGAGAAAACAATGCAGCCCCTCCCCCACCGGTTAGTGCTCAGGCGCGTGTCTGTGTTTGTGCACGTGATCCACAGTCAGTGAGATTCAGCAGTAATATAAGTTCAGGACGGCCAAAGGAGGTGAACCCCCACAACACAGAGTGGGGAATAGCAGACTATATGTACTAATTTTACGTTTCTGTGAACTTTAGCACAACAATTAAGTTAAAGTGAAATCACGTCTTTGCTTTTAAGCCTTCTGTCACGTTAAAGGTGCAGTGTGTAGGTTTTGTGGCATCTAGCGGCGAGATTGTGAATTGCAGCAGAGTACCGCTCACCCCTCCCTTTACAGAACTACGGAAGCCGATACAGGATTTAAATCTCACCTTTTTTTTGACAGCAACGAATAGTGAGATTTCTTTTAAAATGTAATTTAAGGAATTATATTAACTTTATCATTCAATAAAACTATGTTATTGTGAATATTACTTGTTCATCATTGTGTCAGTGTTTTTTTCGCAAGCTGATTCTATGTTAATAAAAACATAATGGTTAATTAAGGTCTTTATGCACCCCTGAAAACATAGTTATTGCACCACTGTCTAGAGATCATCTTAAATATTACACGGGGCACCTTTAACACAAGTGACTGCAATTTAATTTAATTAAGAAGATTCAATTATTTATTTTAATTATTTTGCCTTCTGTTCCATGTTACAAAATGTTCTATATGTTTCCTAAAATAAAATATACTGTAATCCGTTTGGGGAAAAAAAGGTTGTTTTTTTTACCCAGACATTTAAATGTAACATTGTAGAGCAGTGATTACAATACCGTAATACCGTGAAACCGTGATATTTTTATCCAAGGTTATCATACCGTCAGAATCTTATACCGGCCCATGCCTAACACTGACATTTGGTGGCAAAACTATTAAAAAGACTTTTAGAATTTCACTCTTTCTAAAGAACACTTGCACCCTCTTGTGGATCTGCTGGAGGACACACACTGGGTGGAAGGTTTTGTGTACCCAACACTGACACAGATGAGTCTAGACGTGGTGAACATGCATGTATCCAAACTCAAAAGAGAGCTGAACTCACGTTTTAGTGACATAAACACAAGATCTGCTAAAACTGACTGTGTCCTTTGGGATGTGAGTGATAGCAGTATAACACTTCCTACTACATTTCAGGAATAACTGATGGGTGTGATGCACAGGAGTCTCATTTAAGGGTACAATTTAAATTATTATCTGTATATCATTATATTATTTTATATTCAATTTTTTTATTTTTTTTATAACTATTTCTGTCATCACAAGCCATTTTTAAGTTGCAATTGCATTTTGTCACAATTTGTTGTAATTTAATCATTTAACAAAATGATAATTTAAGAATTTTAGTTATAGCCTGACTAGTAGATATGTTATCATACATTATGTCATAAATCCAAAATTTTATTTTATTTTTTTACCAGAAATGACACAGGCTTCTCCCAAAAGATAATAAGATGATGTACAAGAGGCATAATTGTGGAAAAAAATATTTCTCAGCTTTTATTTACATTTGAACAAAAAGTGGAATGTCCAAAATTATGCGTATTGCATACTATTGCATACTGTCACAGTATATGGGAAAATCTGAAGTTCTATACCATTCCAAATAGTTCCAAGTAATCCAAGCTGTTCTAAAGCATCCTAATTACCCTGATTCATTGGGAACAGCAGTTTTAATCAAATAAAATTAATTAAATAAAAGATGAGTAATAATTTTTTTCACAATGATGCCTCTTGTACATCATCTTATTATCTTCTGGGAGACATCTGTGTCATTTCTAATTTAAAAAAAAAACTTGCTGGTTGAATAAAAGTAACTTTAAGCCAGAATTTGCCAGGGGTATAAATAATTTCGGGCTTGACTGTATCTGAAATGTGCCTGCTCCTATCCTTTTAATAAATCTGTAATAATTTACTGGATATACCACAAGCGGATTAATCAACATTATTTTCTTAAACAGCCACATTTAAAAGTACATAAATCAAATGTTAAATATGTAAAGAGTACTGTTATTCATTTTTCAAATTACTCATTTAATTATTCTGATATTGTGACTCACTCCATGCGGATAAAATGTAGTTAATTAAATATAATTAATATAATTAATTAAAAACATTCCTCAGACAGACTCACTAATTGATTCGAATTGACAAAAAGTGCTTAGTCTTACCTTAACCATAATAACAGACTTTTTTTACTCTGCAATGGGTTAGAAGTAACAGATAAATTAACCATAGTAACAGTGTTAGCATGCGCTTCAGTCACATGTGGGTTGTTAACGTGACATGTCCCACAAGATACTTATGAATAAAAGCTGCAGTTTTATTCGATTTATACAACTTTTGAGCCAAATGTCAAAATTGTCCTATGGTGTGACTGTCTCAAGCATGGTTCAATAAATGATACATTTGATACATTTTGTCTATGAAAACCATGTCCTCTGGTGTGACACCATACCGATTTTAAATCGGCCAATTCCAGAAAAAAAGTAGTTGAAGGACCCCATTCATGGTTATGTTACTGAAGCCCTGTGAAGCCCATGACATGTGCACATGGTAATTTTTTGTCAGAATTGTTCAAATATTTTACTTTTTTGGAACCACTACAAAAAAGTGTTACTGTCAGTTTTGTTGTCCTTTGGTGTGACACCTCTAAATTATATTTTTTTTAATAAAAAACGTATGTTTAACTACATAATCATGGAAAATTACGCAAATGTGTTTTACAAACCGCTAATGACTGGTTAATTTGAAATAGCAGGGTCATTAATTGACACAAAAATGCTAAAATGTCCTTTGGAAAACAGGACCACAGGACAAAGATGTCACACCAGAGGACAATGTCTCTTTAAAGAGGCATTTTAAGTAATTCATTAAGATTTGTTAAACTGCGATTTGTTATTTTTTGATCATTAATTAATTAAACTATTTTCTGATGTTTTTGCAGAAAACCTCTCAGAATTAAAACAGAAAGAATTGAGGGAGAACATTTAGTGGAAGAGAGAGGACAGAAATATAGACGAACCAAAGTAATGCCTTAAAAAGAGAAGCCATGGTTTAAAAAAAAAAAGCCATTCACATCTTAATAAATATTTTTTGAATATCAATCATATTTCAGAAACATACTGATTGACTAAGAGACTGAATTTTGTTAATGAAAATTATTTTGTTTTGTTTAAAAAAACATGTTTGTATCAAAATTAAACTTCTTTTGATACAAACATGTTCAAAGTTAAATATAAATATTTGAATAACATTTCTGTCCTTTAGTGTGACGTAATGTCCTATGGTGTGACATATATAAAAGAACCACAGATTTTTATTTATCTCAATATATATATATATATATATATATATATATATATATATATATATATATATATATATATATAAATCAATTGAGTAATAGGGAGATAAAAAAAAATATCAATCATCTTAAAATTGTATAATTTTCAGCAGTTTTGAACAGATGGAATCAAAGTTTGTCTTGTTGTCAACGTTTGTTTTGAAATTGTCCAACAAGTCATGGGGGGAAAATTGTTAATTATAATTTCATATTAAATAAATAACATTATATAAAAAATAAGTTAACAGTGAAGATAAATCTTTCTCGTGCAGTTTGTACATTATTTAAAGTTTTTTTTTCGTAATTTTTGCTATGTCACACCATAGGATAAATTTATGGTACAGTAAAAATGTAAAAAAAAAAAAAAAAGAAAAAAAAAGTTAGTTACCCTTTATATTTTCTCAAAGATCAGACTTTACATAAATATATGCATTTCTTCTTCAAAAAGTTTTTTTATTTTAATTGTTTTTTTTTTTTTTTTACAAAAAAAAAGCATTTACTGGCTATTTGTCAGCTGCCCATATGCAGGTTTAGTTGTTGGTTCACGAACTAGAAATCCTTCAACTCAAGAGTTACGTTTATTAATATTAATTAGGTTATGTGATTGGACGCTGCATCAAAAGTGACCACCCTACGTCACTGTCGTCTGATTAATATTCATACAGGCCAAGCCTTCGCCATAGTAGTGTAAATGCTCTTTCTGGTTGTAATGAAGTCTCGTTCTTCGCCGCTGGATGGCACATGAATACTCCTCCTCCTCACTTCATTGCGCAGTTTGGATCATGTTTATCAACCACTTTTCCTTTCCCACGCACCAATTTGCGGAATTTTGCGCGTTTCGGGAAAAAATCTGTATAGCAGCTTATACAAGATATGTTCATGTGAATATCCTCTATGTGTAAGGTAGGTTTTAATGAGTATTATCAGAGTTTTGCCTTGTTTGTGTCGGGTTTTTTTTTCTGCGCTCAACTGTGTTCACTGATGTGTTAACCCGCTGTTTACTAGTCCCTGTAAAGTTGACTTTAATGTGATAATTTGAGTAGCTGCTAGGCGTATAATAGCTCTCTCCTCTCACTAGCTTTCGAATAATAATCAGGCTGACGTGCTGTGGTTGCTGGGACAATCCAGAAGAATGTGCTAGACAGAGCATTCACACTGGCTCTCTCTTAACACACAAACGCGGATAGCGCGCGTTTAACTATCTAAATGGGTGCATTATGTTTTTTATATACAGCTAGTTATAAATATTATAACATAACTCAAACACACACTAACTCTTAACAGAAAACAGCATTTTTCAATTAAGAACTTTATTTGCCTATCTATCTATCTATCTATCTATCTATCTATCTATCTATCTATCTATCTATCTATCTATCTATCTATCTATCAAATGGTGACACTCCCAAAAGGAAGTTTTGGTTTGTCAGATTTAGTCCTTAGTACAAATTTCCCCCCAAAATGTAGTTAAGTACACACACAGCTTCTAACTTCTATGGTTTTAAATTAATTTTTAAGTTAATTTTAATTAATGCAACAACCTATGACAAAATTTGGCATTTAAAAACCACTTGCTTTATTATATGAGCACAAACTACACAAAAATAACTAAAAATAGTTTTATTTTTTCCTTCATGATATGACCGGGACCTTCCCTTCCCAATTTACCATGGTTACCACCGCTTCTGCCAAAACACTTGATGTACCAAATTAATATACATTTTCACAGCTTGGTATTAACCACTAAGCCTATTTATAAATATAATTTATAATTATTTTACTTCAGGAACAATAACTGTAATAACTGTGGTAATTTTTGTCAAATTGTATTTACCATGTAAGGGGTTTTATTAAATGTGTCCATAAAAACATTATTTTACGTGTCTAATCTGAAGCTTTATTAACTGGTAATCCACACTGTTCAGTTTTGTCTTTAATAACGCTGCATGAGTTTATTTCTATGAACACAACTAGCTCAGTTTAGCACAGTTCAACCTTATGCTGATACTGTATTGAGTATTAAGAGATTTAGTCACTATAGTGTCTGAAATAGTTTGGAATAGGTATACGTTGTTTTATCTTTATCATTATCAGATTGTTTTTTTTTTTTTTTCAATTGTTTGTCTCAAGCCCTTTGTCTGATGGAGGGGTTTCTGGCTCAGATAAAGGGTGTGGTGATATCATTCAGGCTTTCTATGTCTAGATTGTTTCTGGTATTGGTCATCTGATGTACAGATCATATAACTTCTGTCATATTTGAAACCCATCAAGTTAATAGTTCATAGATAATGCTTTGAAAAATTTGTTAAAATAAATTTATATATATATATATATATATATAATTTTTTTATTTATTTTTTAACGGCAAAATGCTGTCTCACCATAGAATTTATGTTCTGGAAGCACATAGATTGAATGAATATGGAGGGAATGTGCTTGTTATTGACAGTGACATTTGAGTTGGACATGTTCTTGACAGGTTTCGTGAGATTCACCCCTTGTTTTGGATCAAACTCAGTATCATTTAATAGATCTGCTGTATGCCTCTGAGCTGCACATACTCCAGACGTTTTCTGGCAAGAACATTCAGCAGAGTTCCACCTCAAATCCTGTGAATAGAGCTGAAAAATGAAACTCATGCTGTACGTCGCCACAAGGAGAAAGGATTATGACTAACCATCATAGGGATAAGGTTTCGAAGAAGGAAATAATCAAGTCCTCTTAGGAAAATGTTTCTATTATAACAGTCCCCACACATTTCTATGTACAGTGGGTACGGAAAGTATTCAGACCCCCTTAAATGTTTCACTCTTTGTTATATTGCAGCCATTTGCTGAAATCATTTAAGTTCATTTTTTTCCTCATTAATGTATACACAGCACCCCATATTGACAGAAAAACACAGAATTGTTGACATTTTTGCAGATTTATTAAAAAAGAAAAACTGAAATATCACATGGTCCTAAGTATTCAGACCCTTTGCTGTGACACTCGTATATTTAACTAAGGTGCTGTCCATTTCTTCTGATCATCATTGAGATGGTTCTACACCGTCATTTGAGTCCAGCTGTGTTTGATTATACTGATTGGACTTGATTAGGAAAGCCACACACCTGTCTATATAAGACCTTACAGCTCACAGTGCATGTCAGAGCAAATGAGAATCATGAGGTCAAAGGAACTGCCTGAAGCGCTCAGAGACAGAATTGTGGCAAGGCACAGATCTGGCCAAGGTTACAAAAAAAGAACACAGTGGCCTCCATAATCCTTAAATGAAAGACGTTTGGGACGACCAGAACCCTTCCTAGAGCTGGCTGTCCGGCCAAACTGAGCTATCGGGGGAGAAGAGCCTTGGTGAGAGAGGTAAAGAAGAACCCAAAGATCAATGTGGCTGAGCTCCAGAGATGCAGTCGGGAGATGGGAGAAAGTTGTAGAAAGTCAACCATCACTGCAGCCCTCCACCAGTCGGGGCTTTTTGGCAGAGTGGCCTGACGGAAGCCTCTCCTCAGTGCAAGACACATGAAAGCCCGCATGGAGTTTGCTAAAAAAAACACCTGAAGGACTCCAAGATGGTGAGGAATAAGATTCTCTGGTCTGATGAGACCAAGATAGAACTTTTTGGCCTTAATTCTAAACGGTATGTGTGGAGAAAACCAGGCACTGCTCATCACCTGTCCAATACAGTCCCAACAGTGAAGCATGGTGGTGGCAGCATCATACTGTGGGGGTGTTTTTCAGCTGCAGGGACAGGACGACTGGTTGCAATCGAGGGAAAGATGAATGCGGCCATGTACAGGGATATCCTGGACGAAAATCTTCTCCAGAGTGCTCAGGACCTCAGACTGGGCCGAAGGTTTACCTTCCAACAAGACAATGACCCTAAGCACACAGCTAAAAGAACAAAGGAGTGGCTTCACAACAATTCTGTGACTGTTCTTGAATGGCCCAGCCAGAGCTCTGACTTAAACCCAATTGAGCATCTCTGGAGAGACCTAAAAATGACTGTCCATCAATGTTTACCATCCAACCTGACAGAACTGGAGAGGATCTGCAAGGAGGAATGGCAGAGGATCCCCAAATCCAGGTGTGAAAAACTTGTTGCATCTTTCCCAAAAAGACTCATGGCTGTATTAGATCAAAAGGGTGCTTCTACTAAATACTGAGCAAAGGGTCTGAATACTTAGGACCATGTGATATTTCAGTTTTTCTTTTTTAATAAATCTGCAAAATGTCAACAATTCTGTGTTTTTCTGTCAATATGGGGTGCTGTGTGTACATTAATGAGGGAAAAAAATGAACTTAAATGATTTCAGCAAATGGCTGCAATATAACAAAGAGTGAAACATTTAACAGGGTCTGAATACTTTCCGTACCCACTGTATGTTTTTTACAAAAGCACTCTTTGGGCTAACAAACAGGCCCTTAAAAGAAATACTTGGTTCAAGTAGCACAACTACATTGGAGCTTATTTGCTATGAACCACTTATTTAGAGAGTGTCTGACATGTAAAATGGTCAGTCACAGTTTGTTTGATTTTTACATGCCATTTACGGGCAAGTTTATCTGACATAGATTATACAATTGTGTGAAAGAAAAAAAATAAAATGAGTAAGATATACTGTAGAACCTTATAACCTTAGAATAAAAATATTTCAGTATTACTGGAGGCAAAACAAAAATATTTCTCACTAGGTTTAGTTCATATTTATGTGTTTTTTAGTGCTGCAGGCAACGATTAATCACGATTAATCACATCCAAAATGATTTTTTTTGTGTACATAATGTGTATATTTATTATGTATAAATACACACACACACATGCATGTGTATACATATATATATTTAAGAAAGAATAAAAATATATACATGTAAATACAAAAAAAAAAAAAATATATATATATATGTATGTATTGCCCAGCACTAGAAGTTTTATCATTTATTAGGGCTGGGCGATTAATCGAAAAGTAATCGAAATCGACATTCAGAACCTATAATCGATCAAATTTTTCCAGGTCAATTATTTCAATTACTTTCCCTTTAAAAACACTACTGCGTGTGGAGTCACGTGACCCCGCTCCGTTACGTTACATTATTCCGCCGCCATGTCGATGGAGAGCTTAAGCAGTATTTATACAGTAAAAAGTATTTACAGGATATACAAGAGTAATTTTATTTAGAAGAGATACTGCTTATTTTCTGCTTTTAACATTTATTATTATTTTATAAATAATTTATTTTGTTTCCAAAAGTGCAAGTTATTTATTTTCACTAATTTAAGAAAAATGTGACTTTTCGTTTTAAGCAATGTATGCTCTAATTTCAGTTGTTCAACACTGATGTTCAATAAATAATCATAGATAGTAGATAGTGCGTGCACCCTTCATTCAAAAATCTCTCACTTGTAATATGTGAGCATATTTACTGTACAAAACTTGTCATTGAACTATGAGGGCAAAAAAATAAATATTGTTTAAATATAATTAAATATAGTTTTATTAATGAATAAAATAATCGTTCATTAATCGTAATCGGGTTTAAATGTTCAATTAATCGGGATTTTGATTTTAGGCCAAATCGCCCAGCCCTATCATTTATATGAGTTTGCCAGATGGCAGCATCATAAGATACCTCTCATAATTCATATATTGAACTATTATATTGAACATAACAAAAAACTAAAATTAATATATCATAATTATATATATAAACTACAAAAAAAGCAAAATCACACAAAACCACAAAAATGTGACTAAGAAATGAAAAAAAAGTGAAAATGGAAAATATATATAAAAAATTATTTAAATGTGAAAAACTATAAAAGTATCTCAATGCTAAAACAGCAATTGTTTAAACAAAAAACATACATCATAATATAATAATATGTCATTCTTTAAGTTAAATGGTTTTTAGGGCTTTTAGCTGTTGCACACCAGAAAATGATGTCATGAAAATTAAATTTAATAATTGCACTTTTGTGCTCTGAAGCTTTCTCTACATACTCGTGTTTCTCTCTCACAGGACTATAACAAAATTAACTTGCGTTCAGATGCACGTGTCTGATTTTTCTGTTCACATTAGGATCAGGAATCTAATTAGCTGTATTGTCATGTTGGTGATGAGTGATTATGAGGGAGGGCTTTTGGGGATTTGCTGTTGTTAATGTACAAACTGGGAACCAGGGCTTGTACGGATGCTGAAGAGAAATTTACTGATATTTTCTTCACAACTTCTTATTTAAATATTCCAAGATATAGAAATTTACAGATAAGTATAGTCACACAAACAGTAATTTAGAGCTCATTTCAAAATGTACAATGTCACTGTTTTTCAGGCTTACATTCTTTGCCCTGCATTCTCCTGAAAAGGTGCAAATTCTGCCATTCTTTAGGTTGTGAACAGGCCAAAGTTTAAAGTTCACTAAATTATGGGACTGTATACAACGTAAAAAAGAGAATCCGGAGAATCCTTTAAAGATATACAGGGAGACTGGTGGGGACGTGCCTACACATGCTTATGTCAGCTGTCCTCTGAATTACTACCATAGTGCGTCTGCGGCCCTTTCAGTGGTCATCATCATAAATACTAAAAGTCTAAAACTTGCTTTGAAGTTCTTGACTAAGGACACGGGGAGTTTAGACTGGTTAGTGCTGTAGCTTTGCACATTTCAAAACTGTTATTTAATCAGGTTTGTTTATAGAATAGTCACAACCAAAAAAAACACACTGTAAGACTCCAAGAACCCTGTGCATTTACCCTAAAAAAATTTTTTTGTAAAACTTTTGAAAAGAATGGAGATGTGTACATTTTTCTTATTTTGCCTTAATATCATTTTTTAATTTAGTATGTCCCTTCAGAGGCTACAGGAGATAAAATAAGTTTAATTTACCCTGATCTTCAAATTCAAAAAGTTTTCACCCCCCGGCTTTTAATGCATGTTTTTTCCTTCTGGAGCATCAGTGAGTGTTTGAACCTTCTGTAATAGTTGCATATGAGTCCCTCAGTTGTCCTCAGTGTGAAAAGATCGATCTCAAAATCATACAGTCATTATTGGAAAGGGTTCAAATACACAAAAATACTGAAAAACCAAAGAATTTGTGGGACCTGAAGGATTTGTCTGAAGAACAGCAGGCAGTTTAACTGTTCAGGACAAACAAGGGACTCAAAAACAAATATCACTGAACAAAAAAAACAAAAAAAAAAACAGCTGTGGATCATTCAGGTAAGAAGACAGTATTAAGAATCATGGGGATGTAAACTTTTGAACTGGGTCATTTTTATAAATTCAACTATTATTTTCTCTTGTCGATTATATGTAAACATCTTTTATGTGAAATATCTTATTCAGGTCAGTACTAAATAAATAATAACATGCACTTTGTATGATCCCTCTTATTTTGCTAAAATAATTAACATTTTGCAGATTCCAAAAAAGGTAAACTTTAAAAGTAAACTTTTAAAGTTTGACCTCAACTGTACTTCTGTCAAGTTGAAGCTATGTTTCTTATATGCTCACCTTTGATATTTTTTTGTCACGCTGTATAAATCAAGAGAATGTTGCAAGAAATATCATGGGCACAGGAGGAAACACTGCAAGTGACCCTGAGCCAAACAAAACAAGATCAGGTGACATAACTCAAGTCTTTGCTAATACCTTTGCTATAAACAGGGTCAGTGGTAAACATACAATGTGTGTAGCAGCTGGGATTTTGCAGATACTTCTTTAAAATCATAATATTAGAAACAGACACTATAGTTTATTTTTAACAATATTCATAATTATTTTTAGTCAGTTTAGAACAGTTTGTGTGCCACATTTCGGCCCCAAATGCAATAAACGCTTTGTGTTACTATGTAGCAAATCTTGACAACGTATTTTTTTTAAACTCATCACAAAATTTAAACTGTGTTATCGTAAACTGTATTAAACTCTTTGTATAAAGTTGGATATATTTTTCGAAATTGAGATTTAGGATAGAACAATATTTGGCCGAGATACAACTATTTGAAAATCTGGAATCTGAGGGTGCAAAAAAATCAAAATACTGAGAAAATTGCCTGTAAAGTTGTCCAAATGAAGTTCTTAGCAATGCATATTACTTTCAAAATTAATAAAAAATTAGGTTTTGGTATATTAACAGTAGGTAATTTACAAAATATCTTTGTGGAACATGATGTGTACTTAATATCCTAATGATTTTTGACATTAAAGAAGAATCGATAATGTAGACCCATACAATGTATTTTTTAGCCTGGCGAGCCAGACTTACATCAAGATGTTTAGTCTGGAAACTCTCCATAGACGCGGCTTACTCCGAGGGGCGGGATAAACGGTTGTCTCTCAAAATCCCTATGCACGCAATAGGATAGCGCTTCAACCAATCAGAGCAACGAAGAAGGTGACGTAGTCCAGTCGGCAAAACTCCAAACACATCTTCCTTTTTTAAAAATGACTTAAGTGCCGTTCTTTGCTCGTTTCTTAAAGAAAAACTTAACTCCAAGTCCTCCAGAGTCGCGGCCAAAGCCGATTCGAAAGACCGCTGTTCGACAGCTGCAGCCGCCATTCTTTGTTTTTCAAGTGGCAGCCGTCGCAACTCTGTCGTCATATGTTAAGCCCGCCCCGCCTACTCTATACGCGTTGTGATTGGCCTGACCCAATTTGGGTTTTTGCAGCTAGAAGGTCTATTGAGAGTGTCTAGACCCACCTGGCTGCAAAATAATTTTTGCTGCCGCTAGGGTGCGTCTAGATTTCTAGGCTATGTATTTTTGGCTATTGCTACAAATATACCTGTGCTACTAAGGGGTCATCGGATGGCCATTTTCCATAAGTTGATATGATTCTTTAAGGTCTTAATGAGAAGTCTATAACATACTTTGGTTAAAATTTCTCAATGGTAGTGTAAAAAACACTATTTTTACCTAGAGCTATTCTGTTGCATGTTCCTTTAAATGATAATAAGCTCTGCCTGCCCCGCCCCTCTCTGCCGTGGGTTGACGAGCCGTAATGTTTACTTTAGCCGCGTTTAGCTGCAAAACTTGCTAACTAGCACATTATTAAGGCCATTTGGAAATTTAAAGGCCATTTGTGTGTTGTCACACCAACAAGAAGCTGAGAATGACCTGATTTTAAAAAGGGGATATTACTTTTAAGGATGAAAAAAATACCACTGGGTGGATTTTTATCATTGTAGGGTGGTTGTGTATACAAACTGCCAACACACATTAATATTATTGCACCAGCACTAATTGGCCAAATGTGACTAAAAGCCTTGAAGATATTATAAAGCTGCTTTGAAACAATGTGTATTGTGAAAAATGCTATATAAAAAAATTTTGGAACAGTGTAGACGCTATTTACTCATTTTACTTTTTTTTTTTTTATTAAAAATAAAATACTTCATTTTTATTGGGTCATCAAAATAGTCCTCAAAACATAAATTAAAACTGTTATGGCATAAAATTCTATTCTATTCTATTCATTATAGGTGAACCACATGGAACAAATAAAAATGATTAATTAATGTATGATATGACCCTTTTAAAGGGATAAGCAGGAATAAATAATCAAATCAATCAGTCAAAATAATCATAATTTGTGTTCCGAAGATGAATGAAGGTCTTACAGGTTTGGAGCGACATGAGGAGGAGTAATTAATGACATAATTTTCATTATTGGGTAATCTATCCTTGACAGATCAGCTGATGTAGGGCTGACGGCACAAAACTCCCTCATCCTCAGTATCACATTGTCTGTAGTCACATCCGCTTTACTCTGGAAAACTATAGCTGCTGTTATGTCAGTTGTGCCATTTCCTGTTTCCCTACAGGCTTCTCCAAAGGACATGAGGGTTAGATCCCTCCAAGAGCTGGACATCTATGGTTCCTCTCTCCTCTCATCCCAAGGCAGAGGGACTCATTCCTGTTTCTGATCCCAATAACTCCCCCCTCCCCAAGTCTTTCCCTAATTCATGAGCCAGCAGGATGCATCATGTGTGCGAGCCCTCTCTGAGCGTCTTCTCATAGCCTCGCACAAGGGCCAAGCTGATCATGTGGTTCAGCTCATCAACAAAGGGGCCAAGGTAGCCATTACCAAGGTGAGTAACATGCTTTAGTAAACTACTAAATACTGGGTTCATAAGTCTGAGAAGTTGTCATTCAACCATCGGTGTACATGGTGGAGCAAACTGCATTTCTATACAGGTTTTGGAGCTTATTTGTGTAAGATTATTGCATGTGGACACTATGGTCTTGTCCCAAATGGCACACATTCATTCCATTCATTCTTCGTACTGCTTGTCCTGTGTAGGTGGAGCTGATTTCAGTATCTCAGGCTGAAGGCAGGGAAACACTGCGGTTTGCAAAGGCAGCAGTTTAATTTGATGATTGGGTCACACTTTAGTTTTGTTGACCAATTCTTCCTATCAACTAACTTTGCCTCAATAAACTTAATGCTTAATAATAGTTAGTAAGGTAGTTGTTAAGTTTAGGTATGGATTAAAGGATCTAAAATATGGTAATGCAAAATAAGAAAATAAAGAGCAGGTCATATGGGTTTTCAAAAAATATATTTTTTGCAGTTATATGTAAAAATAGATATGATGTATGTAACATATCTATCCTTCAATGTAAACAGTTTGCAAAGTTGTTAATCCAAAAAGTGCATTATACTTAAAGATATTGTCTCTTAAAAGAAAGAGTCGTCTCAGATTCACCATAACGAGTTGTAATATTTTCAAATCTTCTGCCTGTTACCGATCTACGTCACTGGGTAACACATTAGCATAATGCTTGTCCACGCAACACGAAAAGTCTAACCTGCCCACAAACACTTCTTCTAGTTATTGCGTTTACATCATGTCAAGAAGAAACATTGTTTTTGGTTCATTTAGAAGTATTTGGTTCATGTTACATTCACATTTTATTCAAACGACACCAGAGTTCGTTTGGAAGCAGACCGAAACCCAGCTTTTTAGGATATGTTCACACTTGTCATGTTTGGTTTGATTAAAATGAACTTTGGTGTGATTACTCTGTTAGTGCGGTTCATTTGAATAAGTGTGAATGCTGCCATCTGAACCCTGGTGTGCACCAAACAAGCGGACCGAGACCGCTAAAAAGATGGGTCTCAGTCCGCTTCCAAATGAACTTTG
This sequence comes from Garra rufa, assembly GCF_049309525.1. NCBI lineage: Eukaryota > Metazoa > Chordata > Actinopteri > Cypriniformes > Cyprinidae > Garra > Garra rufa. The sequence goes on from NC_133373.1 coordinate 22,388,234, forward strand.
GTGCGAAATAATGACAAGATGTGATGCTATGCAACATAATTTCACGAAGGGAACAAGAAGTGTCTTCGTGAATTCGCAGGTGGTGAAAATAAAATCATATATACGCAATAATGAACACGCTTAGTTCAGCAGACAGCATTAGGTGTATTTGACTTTGTCGCTTTAAGTCGAGCACACCTTTTTCTTTTGTTTAAAGCGTTTGGTGAGTTCTGTCACAAAATATACGTCATTCGACCCAACCAATCAGGTTGTGAACGTATCACTATGCCTTTAGGTTCAGCATCTTTAGGTTCACTGTCAAAAATGCCAGTGTGAATGCTAAGTGGACCAAGACCAAATGTATCATTTTCCTTTTTGGTCCGGACCAAATGAACCAAACTACAAGTGTGAACACAACCTTAGCTGTTTCGGTCCACTTGTTTGGTGCGCACCTGGGTTCGGATGGCAGCGTTCACACTTACTCAGCTGAACCGCACCTAACAGAGCAATCGCACCAGAGTTTGTTTTAATCAAACCAGACATGACAAGTGTGAACACACCCTAAAGTTGCTACTCTTCAGCACAATGGTCACCCACAGAACTCAGATCACAACAAAAACCATTTAAATCCCAACAGAACACTTACAGATCTCCACTATATCAATCTTGTGCAAATATACATAAAATAACACTTCAGTTCAGCATTTACTGTCCTGATTAGCAATGACATTCACATACATTAACTTTTTTTGTTTAGTAAATTTGACTGTCAGATTTTTCAGTAAACTCCTGGCAACCATCCACAGCCTCAGATGAAATCAACTGATATAAGAGAAGACATTAAATATCTCAAGATCTCAGCAGAAGATGATTAAACAACTCTACAAACAGCATTACCAGCTTTTTCAATACTAACCCGTTTGACCAGTTTGATGCATCTACAGAAGTTCTTATTGAGAATTAACTGAGGTTTAGGTGGGGGTGTTTTATTGTTTGCTGAAGTTGGGCTCTTGACCATTAGTGTTTCTATGGCTGCTGTAACTGTCTGGTTAAAAAATATACTTGTTATGGCTTAAAAAAAGTTGGTAAAAAAGTCTGAGTTGGTACAGATGATTTTTTTAAAAATTATTATTCATCAGACTCTTTATTATTAATGTACAGTCACCTGCTTGAATTTTTAAGAGAAGGCCTGGGACTTTTTCCTACAGTCAGAAAGCATTTGAACAGAGCAGATTTCACACAGGAAAAAAATAACATACTGTTGTGATAATGCAAAGCATTGTGACGACTAGAATACATCTCATTGCTCATTGTTAATGTAGCATGAAGTAATGTTGTTATCTCCGTTACTATAGATTAAAATAATAACTAAATAATAAAATAACTTCTAGTGACTTCTTAAGCATCAGTGCACAAACTGTTTTAGTCTTACTGTCACCCCTAATGTCATTATTTCAAGTATACCTTGTTAAATGTGTTTGCAGTTTCATTTTGCTGTCTGTATAACTGGAAGAATGAAAAGTTCTTTATTTTGGGGAGTGAATACATGCTTGATATGCATACCTGTCAACATTTAGGTACCAAAATCCGGGAGACATGTATATTTCAGGTTTTTTTTTTGTTTTTTTTTGCCTGAGCACCAGCTGAGTCTTGTCCTCCCATTTCTACAAGTGATACTTGATTCAACTTCCCACATCTACTACCTTTATTGACAGTGCAAATGGGTTGTAGGTTGCCAGGTTGAGGTCACAAATACAAGATCTGTCAAATGGACAACCTTGGAATAATATATTGATGTGACTATTAACATAATGAGATTTGGGCCATACAAATTATGGGAGTTTCCTGGGAGAAATAACAAAAAGGGAGTGGGGCAGGAGATGAAATATGGAAGACTCCCGGGAAAAACGGGAGTGTTGACACAGGTATGGTGATATGGTTAGTTAATGTTTAGTGAATAGTCAGGTGGATGGTCTCTATGCTATGAATAAAAGCAAACATTAGATTTTAAAATCTAGCATGGAAGTATACATTATGATGAAAACAGCCTCTGAATGTTATGAGACTTGTTAAAGGGTTAGTTCACCCAATAATTAAAATTAGCCCATTATTTACTCATCCTTCAGGCATCCTAGGTGTACATGACTTCCTTCTTTCAAACGAATACAATCAGAGTTATATTAAAAAATGTCCTGGCTCTTTCATGCTTTATCATGGCAATAGACGGGTGTTTCTTTTCATCAGTCCAAAACAAGTCCGATAAAGTGCATCCATCCATAATAAAAAAGTGCCTCACATGGCTCCAGGGGGTGAATAAAGGCCTTCTGTATTGAATCAATGGGTTTTTGTAAAAAAATTTCCATATTTAAAATGCAATAATCACTTTAATCTAGCTTGCTCTCTTTGTTAAACACGAAAGCAGAGTAACGAATCCTCAGAATTATTTCGATATAAGCCAAGAGGTTTTCCTTTGCTAAAGTAAGGAAACTTAGCTTCCTTTGCTTCTGTAAACAAACAAACACTGGCAACACCGACAGCCTACACCAGCTAATTTTAATTTTTGGGTGAACTAACACTTTAAAGTTCAGGTCAGTTTGTTACTGTGAATATATAAGGTGTGTCCTTATTGGTCAAAAGGTGCCATAATTACATCAACAACAACAACAAATTGTCTATGGCTATTGCATTTAAATTTATATTTACTGTAATCATTTTATTAACTACCAAAATGCTGATTTGTCATGTAACAACTTCTTATGCAAATGAGACTGGGGAGGCATAAGTAAGTTTGGTTTAATTGATTTATTTACAAAATAACTGCAAAACAACAAGAAAAAAAGTTAAATCTTTCAGCTTCGCCCCAGTCCCACCCAAAATGCTACACCCATTAATACCTGGGGTGTCACATTCAAACCTTCAGGTGATTCCCACACCTCAGGATTTTAACCGATATGTGATAGCCCACCAGCAGGCCTGTAGAGACACCCACAGCTCATTCAAGCACAGAAAACGAATGTCCCTCTCACCAGGACAATGGCGAGACCAGAGCTGAAGGACCTAGAACACCTGCTAACCAGAGTTCAAGCAGTTAAGATAAGATGACAAATGTCAGGAAAATGAAAAGTGAGACTTTTAATAGCCCAAAAGCAAAAGAGATCAAACCACCACTTTGGTGAGTCAGATTCTGATTAGTATTTATAGAAAACTACTGCTTCGACAATTAGGACTAATAAATTTGTCAGTATACTTTTAGGTAGTTGAATAACATTCTACTGGATCAGAGCTCCTGCTGTCTGAAAGGTGGTACAGATATAACCAAGCACATACCTCTGGTTTCTTCCCCTGCATTGCTACATAATCACTCCCACTAGTGCTGGACAATATATCCAGTTTCAGAATATAAAGAAAGTTTTGGAGCGGTTTTACGCTCACCAGGTGTGACACAAAAGCTCTAAATATGCAGTCTTTAATTGTAGTTGCCTTCATACATCCTGGATGAATTGGACACTCTCTCAGTCTCTTCTAGGCACTTTGTTCATCCTGTGAGGTGATTATAACATCATTCAACCCTAACACCTCTTTTAGTCCTCCAGTGCTGGTCACCCCCTTCACATGTCTGACGTCACTTCTTGATCTCATGGTGTTGTTGAGAAGGACTATTTGAAGGCTCTCACTACCCTACTGCACCTATTCACTTTTTTTTTGGCATGTTTGCAAACGTTGCCGCTGATATGCATCTGACATGAATTCCACCCTGTAATCAACACCTAATACCTCTTCCTTGAAGTAATAAATATGTCTAACTTCAATTTAATCAGCCTATGGCATCTTACTAGGTCATCTGGTTATTGCTGTCATACAGTAGTTCCCTTTGAACTCTGTGAAAATAGGCTTTATGAAATATGCTCTGATTAAAACAAAATAAATTACACTTTATTCCTACATTTTTGCACAGTAAAATGAGCAGGGTGCTGTTAGGATGAAACTTAACAGGGTGGAAACGAAAGATTGAAGTTTTCACCATGGAATTCATTTAAAAAAAAAATTTAAATAATGATATTTTGTAATTGGATCAAACAGGATCTACCCCCAGTTTCACAGACTAGGCTTAAGCATTGATATTTCAACTGAAAGAAACTTGCACCGACTGATCTTAATATATATCAATGCCTTTGTTTTGTCTCAAGATGCACAAAAAGTAATGTTTTTTTCTAAGCATGTTTATAAAAATTACTTAAATGTCCTAATTGAACTATGGCCTAATCCTGGCTTAGTCTAAGCCGTGTCTGTGAAACCGAGCCATAATGTTTTCGAATGACAATCCAAATAATACAACAGAACCTAATGAAACTAATAAAACTTCATATTAGAAGTTAGTGCTGCACCTGGAGACATGACAAGAAAAAACAAACATTTTAACTAAAACAAAGTAGTGAAATTTGTAAACTGAATTGAATATTTTGTCCATTATATTAATATGGGGCTGGAAAATTTACTACATAAAAGGAATGACCTATATGATAATGTGCCAATTAGGACAAGGACAAATAAGGATAATATCACAAGGCGTACCAGCCATAATTGAGGCCAGACAAATCTTTATCTCATAGAGTTAAAGGACAGATACTTTTTTTATTATGTTACCATGTTTTTATTGTGTTTTGTTGTGTTAGTTAGCTGTATTTTTTAGAGGCCACACGCCGAAGGACAATACCACCTATTGTATCCATTGGTGTTCCTATTATTATTATTATTATTATTATTCCGCTCAGGATGTCTATGGCATCCCATAGAACCGCTTGCGGGAAATTTCTGAAATTTGGCAAACTGATAGAGGACAGTCTGAACTGTCACCATAGCAAAGTTGGAGTCTCTAACTCAAACTCTGTAGTGCCACCACGTGTCCAAAATTTCACTCATGTTTATGCTAATAACTTTTGAATTGTAAGATCTAGATTCTAGAACAGTGGTCTCAAACTCAATTCCTGGAGGGCCACAACTCTGCAGAGTTCAGCTTCAACCCTAATCAAGCACACCTGATCCAGCTAATCAAGCTCTTCAGGATTACTAGAAACTTCCAAAAAGGTGTGAGTTAGTGCTGAACTGTGCAGAGCTGTGGCCCTCCAGAAATTGAGTTTGAGACCACTGATCTAGAAGGAAAATTCTTATTTCCTCTGAATCCTTGGCTCATTTTTTCAAAATGTTTAAAAAATAATATATTTTTTAATATTTTTCAATAGTTTGAACTCATCCTAGATGGTTTGTCTGAATTTCACCAAAATTGGCTCACATCATCTTCAGACCATGCTGGCAAAATGTTGTGGAATTCAAGCTGATTAGTCAAACCGCTCTTGAAAAACGTGTAAACGAATTCTACAAAGAGCACTTGAAAATAGATGTGATGCTATATCTCCACAACGGTTTGGTGTGCTGAGACCTAACTTGGCGTGAGTTATAACAAGTATGACCTGAGGCTACCTGCACAGAATTGGAGCAGCACCACCTAATGTTCAAGAGATATGAAAAATGGCAGTTTTTGCTTATAACTTCTGAATGGTTTGGCATCTTTAGATTCGGAGGAGCATGCCGAGTCGAACCATACCCAATTTTCCCATGTTAGCCATTTTGGGTGTCGGCCATTTAGAATTGTATTATAAAATGCTAGATTTTATGAACACATTGGCGTGTCATTCGAAACTCGGTATGTGTCTTTGGCATCATGCCCTGACAGTACTCAAAAAGTTTGGGGGCAGCACCAGCACAAGAAATGACAAATGCTAATAACATTTGATTAAATTGGCCTGTTGTAATGAAAGCGATCTCAGTATATTGGGTAATGCCGAGAACATCGATACCAATTATGCCATAATTGGCCGAACTTCCGGTCTGCCATTTTAATTTATGTTCTAAACCTACTTTTTCAAACTCCTCCTAGACTTTTGGTCCAATTTTAACCAAATTTGACTTGGATCCTCTTTAGATTCATATGAATGAATGAGCCACAAGATGGCTGCCACAGCATGTGGAGTTGCTACTGGCAGGAGCAAAATTCAAACAAAACCTGAAATCTACCGCACAGATACAGGGCAAGTGATTGTGGAAGATGAGCTTTTGAACTTTCTGTTTGTCAAGCTCAAAACTGTGAAGCAGGATGAGATTGTTTTGATGGCTGAGAACCATTTTGGATCAGAATGGATTGCAAACTCCACCAAACTGCTTTTTGAACTGTGTCCAGGTTCTACTCGCAAGCTTGTGGCTCACACCGGGCCTCAAAAAGACTCAAAGAACATCAGGAGTTGCTTTAAGCTCCTTAATTAGGCTGGTGAAAATGTTCCTCGGTTTGTTTCTCACCATCTTGATGAACTTCCACCTGTGACTTTCAACAGCCTTGATGTGTCTTGTTTGCTTGGTAAGATTGAACAACTAAGTGTGGATATTACAACTATGAAACAGGCTATGTCTCTGCAGACAAACACTTGTAACGATCTGCAGATTATCACCACGGACATAAACCAACATTTGAGTGCTATTGAGCAGCCTAGAACAAATCTGAAGAGAGGGCCTGTTCTCCAAACCAATAAGCCTGCAACGACTCAGAGAGTGTCCACTCCTCAAGCCTGTGAGAAGACCCAAGACGACATGGAGGGTCAGACCAGCGAAGGAGATTCAAGCCAGATGGAGAATTCTGCCTCAGGCCTGCGTAGGCCAACCAGTGCTGTAAAGGAAGACTCTCATGTGAAGTGGAGTGACATGGCAGCTACCCCACCCTGGAACTTGGTCCAGGGCAAGAGGAGCAACAACCACAGGAAACTGGTCCATGAAAATGCTTTAGTAAAGCCCAAACCTCGGCTGAATCCTCACAAAGGGAAGAAAACTGCCGGCATTGTTGGAACTGGTACAGGTGGAGACATCCAAGTCATAAAATCCAAACTGGTGAGTGTATTTGCAACAAAATTCTCACCTGATTTGGACTCTGACTTTGACTAACTATATGAAAGATAAACTTGGGCGTAATGTAACCTGTCAGAAGATAGAAGCTGTACAAAGTCGGTTCAGTTCTTTTAAAATAACCGCAGAGTGTAAAGAAGTAGATGAAATGTATAATCCAGAGCTGTGGGCTGAAGGCACGCAAACCTAAATCTACAGCTGTGCCAATATCAGTGATGAATGTGCCTGTAATGGGATCAGGGGTACCTGATGCCTAGTACTAGCAATAGTGATGGTGCTCAGAGTGGTGTCATACAACTCACGAGTAGGGCTGTGCAATAAATCGCATGCGATTGTCATGCGTATCTCATCAGTAAAGCCGGTTCTGTGATTAGTAGTAAATCTCCATCACATGCGTTCAGATGGCGCGGTATTTAAAACACTGAGCTGTAGATCACTGAAAAGCTATGCAATATCGCGTTCAAAATCGAATGCGATTCATCCGCGATTTTGAACGCGATATTGCGTAGCTTTTCAGTGATCTATTGCTCAGTGTTTTAAATACCCGTGATCTCTGAACGCACGTGATGGAGATTTACTACTAATCACAGAACCAGCTTTACTGATGAGATACGCATGACAATCGCATGCGATTTATTGCACAGCCCTACTCACGAGGCTTGCGCCTAGGACAGAGTGCCGGGGACAGAGCACATCGGATTGTGGTTGACCAGCTACTGGAGACCACAGACATTCTCTGCCTGCAAGAGACATTTTTAGCCAAACAGGATCTTGATAAACTTAATTCTGTCCACAGTGATTTTCATGGAGCAGGAGAATCCACAACAGATTTAAGCACCAAAATGGTGCGTGGTAGAATACCTGGAGGTGTGGCCATTTTGTGGCGCAAGAAATATGATCCAGTGATCAGTATTATCAGATTAGAGGTGGACTGGTGCATTGCAATTAAAGTTGTGCATTCTATGAATGTTTTTATTATTTTAAATGTTTATACCCCATATGACTGCTATAAAAATGAAGATGAATATATGAATAGATTGGCCTTTTTGAACTCTTATATTAGGGAATGTACATATGCAAATATGTTTGTGATGGGTGATTTGAATGCAGACATTTCTGATGACAAATCTCTTTTCGGTCAGCATTTGTTACAGTTCTGTCGTGATAGTAAACTGGTTCTTTCCAGTAAGAATTTCCTACCTGCCGGTAGTTATACTTACATCAGTGAAGCATGGAACACGACATCTTGGCTGGATCATGTAATCTGTACAGCCGATGCTCATGAAAGTCTGGAAAAAGTTGAAATTCTGTATGAGTTGACTACAACTGATCACTTACCTGTCTCTATGATTATAAATGTTGATAACTTACCTGACTGCAGTAGTTCGACAGAAGATGGCGCCAATATGGTCAAAGTGGATTGGGATAAACTAGATAGAAAGGATGTCTTGTACTATTGTGGGAGGACAGATGCTCTCCTAAGGGAAGTACAGCTACCCATGGGTGCTATTTTATGTTCAAATATTAATTGTGATGATGTCACTCACTGTATGATCTATGTGAAATGTACAATGGTATAGTGAGTGCTATACATGATGCCAGTCGCCCTTTATACACAGGCTAAGAATACTAAGCCTGGCTGGAATAAGTATGTAGTTGACCACCAAGAAGCTGCTAAGACGGCTCATTGGTCCTGGGTTATAGCTGGTAGACCCAGACAGGGGCCAGAGTTAGAACACAAAAAGCTTACCAGGGCTAAATATAAATATGCAGTGCGGTTTGTTGGAAAGCATGAGGAAGCCTTAAGAGCTCACTCTATGGCTGAAAACTTGATTGGCAACAATGTCACTGAGTTTTGGAAGGAGGTGAAAGCTACAAATAGGGCCAAGACAATATTGCCTTGCCATATCAAAGGTGTATCTGGTGCAGAAAATATAGCAGAGCTGTGGAGGCAGCACTATGCAACTCTGTTTAATTGTATTAAAAGTGAGCATTATTGTGTGGGTGAGTTAAATGAGGATGTAATTCACTTTACTCCCAATGAGGTCTATAATGCTATAGAGCAACTAGCTGATAACAAAGCTAGTGGCAAAGATAACATCACTGCGGAGCATCTCAAGTTAGCCAGCCCCAGAGTGTCAGCCCTTCTCTCCATTTGCCTCACAGGGCTGATGACTCATGGTATACTGCCAGACACCATGTTGACCATCACATTAGTGCCCGTCATTAAGGACAAGGCAGGGAAAATGGGGAGTCTTGACAACTATAGACCCATCGCTCTAACTAGCATTCTTTCAAAGGTGTTAGAAAAGATGCTACTAGATAGACTGAGTGGGCTCATTTATACCACGGAAAATCAATTTGGCTTTAAGTCTCAGCACAGTACTGATTTATGTATCTATGCCTTGAAAGAAGCTGTTGAATCCTACAGAAGGCAGGGCTCTACAATGTTTATTGGGTTTATTGATGCGACCAAGGCATTTGACAGAGTAAATCATCATAAGCTTTTTACTAAACTCATGCTTAGGGGTGTGCCGGGATGCATCATACGGATACTGGTTTACTGGTATGCCAAACAAAGTATGCAGGTTAAATGGGCAAATAGCCTATCGTCACCCTTCAGTGTAAGCAATAGAGTACGGCAGGGGGGCTTCTGTCTCCAGCCCTGTTTAACTTATACATGGATAACCTTTCAAAGCAGTTGGGGAAATGTAAGATGGGTTGTGTAATAGGGAACACTCTGTTAAACCACCTGATGTATGCAGACGATTTAGTTATTATGTCCCCCAGCACTGTTGGGTTCCAAAAGTTGTTGGATATATGCTGGATATAAGTATGGGGTTGAGTTTGATGTACAGTACAATGCAAAGAAGAGTGTTGTGTTGGTTTGTAGGACTAAGGAAGATCTGAAGCTACACTTCCCTATGTTTTACTTGTCAGGACATCGTATCTGTGTATCTAACTGTACAAAATATCTCGGGTATATCATTACTGACAAGATGGAAGATGATGCTGACATGTATAGGCAAAGACGAATGTTGTATATCCAAGCGAACATGTTAGTCAGGAAATTTCATTACTGCTCTGATGATGTGAAAGTGCACTTGTTTTGTGCTTACTGCACCCCTATGTATGCAGCCCCATTATGGGTCAACTACAAAAAGGAGACCATGCGCAAACTGCAGGTAGCATATAATGATTGTCTGAGGATACTGCTGAAGAAGCCCAGGAGCAGCAGTGCAAGTAAGCTTTTTTGTGACTTGAGGCTAAGCTGTTTACAGGCCCTCTTGAGGAACCTAATGTTTAAGTTTATGTGTCGACTTGATGAGTCATGAAACTGTATTATAGTAAGGCTCACAAGTCCCAGGTGTAGCTCGGTCCGATATCAGTCACATCTATGGAAGCATTGGTATGAGTGCCTTTTAAGACTCTTGTGAAAAAGGGTGTATTTTATATGTTTATGTAACTGTTTTTATATGTTGTATGTCTTGCTATTGGGCCTAGAGCCTGTAATAAAGTTTATATATATATATTTCACCAATTATGCCTAAGTTGGCTGAACTTCCTGTCCACCATTTTGACTTATATTGAAAACCTACTTTTCTTAACTCCTCCACAACCGTTGGTCAGACCATTGACTCAGATCATCTTCAGACTGCTGACAAAAAGTTATGGATTTCGTCTTGTTAGACAAAACTGCTTTTTCATAGCTTTGCAACAAATTTGAGGCATGATGCCAGACTATGCCTTAGGCTGAATCTATGCAAAGCTCAGACATACTGACATTAAACTTTGTGTGTGTATTTGTCTCCTTACACCGACCACGCCACATTAATTTAGTAGCAGAGCCACCTATTGGTCAAAAGTAATTAGCCATTCAATCATATTACTAGTAGTTTTATATGATTTTTCAGCCATTTGGACTAAAAAATCTTCTTAAAATAGGGCTGGGCCGATAAACGATATCATATCGAATCGCGATAAAATTTATGTTAATAACGATGATAAGCTCTAGACATTTTTTGCTCGATATGGATTAATCTAAGAGTCAATCACACAGCAGAAATATGCGACAGCGGCCAATAAGCGTGCAGCGTGCGTGTGCACGTCAAAGTACAAAGTTCATTTCCTACCGCACTTTGCGAAGTAACCCTACACCAGGACGACAAAAAAAAGAGAGTGGAAGCAGCGACGAAAGAGAAACTAACCTCGAGTTATTATCCAAAGATGTTGAAGTTGTCGACAAAAAAAGGTAGCACGAATTCCGTAAGTGGTTTGACTAGCTGAAAAGCGCGATTGTTAAAACTGAAACCGAAAGCAAAAAACGCGCGCGCATTCAAAAGCAATTTTAATCCCCCTTGTTTAGAGAGTGACTCCGCAATGCGCGCAAATTAGGCTAAATGACATATCTAGGCTGTTATCAGAATGTAGACTATAATAGGTTGTGTATGTCTATAGCTCTGTAGGCGTTTCTCAATGTCAAGGAAGGATCCTCGGAAGCCAGAATTTCGAGGATGCTACGTCATCGACATCCGTCGAAGGACTGTTCCAATGTCGAGGATCCTCGGAATTTCAACCAAGGACAGCGTCCTTCGTTCGAAAAATATCCCATACACAGGAAAGGATGCATAAGTGTAGCCTTCGCGCTCTAAAATCACCCACAATCCTATGCGCGCAGCTTTGCTATCTTGTTCAAAAATACAAATGATGGACGTTAGCGGAGTTGGAGCGCCAACGGGGCAATATGCTTTCAAATGCTTTCAAATGTAAAATTACTTAAAAAATATTTTTGTATTAAAAAGTACAGATTACTACCGTATTGATATTATAAATTATAAAAATTACGTTATTGATGGCTAACTGAACCGGACCTGTCATTTCACAATTGTTAGCCGTCACTGGCATTTCTTTTGTAAATAACTAACTTAGACCTTTTCACTGACGTAATGACGCAATAACGTGCACTTGCTAGCCTGTTCCATTTACGTGTTCTCCGAATGCTTAAAAGGAGCCTCGCCTAGCCTCTGAAGGAAGTGACTTGGAAGGACCAGTCCTGCCAAGGACGTATCCTTGACATTGAGAAACACCTTGTATCATGCTTGAAATATTCCATCTCTGTTTGCACTTTGAATAATGAGAGAGTAGCCTACTTTGATTATGGCTGAATTGTCTGCACTTAATACGATTAAGAAAGAGCTGTGTCGTGATTTTTTGATATTTATACTGTAGATTGCAGTGGTTGCCTCTAATTTAAATAGCTCAACCTATAATATAGAAAATAAACAATTGTGTTTATAATAATAAATAATAAATAAATAAATAAATGTGTTACAAATGATGTTTTTACAATAATTTTATGTTTACATTTTGTACATTTACTCTCATTTACCATACTCTGTCACAACTTTTATTTATTTTTTCATTTAATTTAGTAAGTTATTTTAATTTTTAAGGCCAAATCTGTAATCTGCTTTTGTTAATAAACTATACTTAAAAATGTAATTTAATGAATCCTTTAATTTTTGTGGCTTTAGTCATTGTTGGGATACTATTTTAAAGCTGGCAACATCAACAGCTTATATCGAAATATATATCGTCATCGTTCAATATGGGGAAAAATTATCGAGATTACATTTTTGCCATATCGCCCAGCCCTACATCAATTACTCATTGCTGCAGTTGTTCTGATGCTTGCTTCTGTAGTACTTGGCCCTGTAATTGCTGCTTGCAGCTATATTTTTAGTTACTTTCACTTAATCAAAATAACCCTGATGCAGTTTGACTGAGATTAATTGGAATGCACAATGAAAACACATGATTTTTGAAAATTGTTAAAAACAGAGTTATCTTCAAATATTGTTGAAACTAGAAATAATGTTGAAACTCAAGAAAACTTTAACAAAATAAAAAATTTGAGCCAGGGACCTCTTTGACATGGAATGATTCATATGATAAAACAGCTAAATTTTCCCTTAACAGAGGACATTTACATCATGTTATATTTAATATCTGGACTGATGTATGTTCCATTATCATTATAAATACTGCAGCAACAACACACCTTGTGAAATAGGCAGCCTGGCATGAGTGTTGTCTGTTACGTAAGTCACAGCTCTGTGATTATTTCTATTTGTGACATGGTTTCTTGGCTGAAGTAGCATTAGGCTTGTCCTCTGGGAGATTAGTCAATGACCAAAACTGTAGAAAAGAGGACTAATGTTAAAAGAGGACATTTTTTTACTCTCACTCATTATGTAAATGGATTATTTGGATTCATAACAGACATCTGCAGAGCTACACTAAGCTTTGCATCATGGTCACACCTTTTTGGTCATTGGGTTTTGTCCCACACACGCTCACTGGCTTACTGTTTATTCAGCCTGTGTTTGTTACAGTTTATGATTTTGTGTGTGTGTGTGTTATTTGCTTACAGAACGGCAGAACACCTCTGCATTTGGCTGCCTATAAGGGCCACATCGCTGTTGTTAGGATTCTCCTGGCAGCTGGTTGTGACCTGGATATTCAGGATGATGTGAGTATAACATGTTTGCAACATTTTCATGCCTTAATTCTCATGCTTGATTTAATAGGGGGCAAAAAGAAGTAGATAAGGAGAAAGAACAAAAATATGTTTAGATATTTACCCTCAAGTTTTGCTTGTATAGAGCTGTCACCGTAATTCTTAGAAACCCTTCACTCACAGTGGCTTAAAAAGAAGTGACTGTGAATTCCGATATGACCACTTAGACTGCGGTCACCTTGCAAAACATCGCACCTGTATGTAATTTAGGACCACATATGAAGATGGCTTAAAGCACAATCAAAAGGATCAGATTCCATGTGGTTTGTGCTGTTTTGTTTGTGTTGTCAGACAAAAAAAACTGATTTAATGCAACTAAAGGATCATAAATGTCTGTGTACATTTACAAGAATAATTCACCAAGAAATGTAAGTTTGTGTAATGTAATCATTGAGTTGCTCACCCACATGTCCTTCCAAACCCATATGACTTTATTCTGTGAAACACAAAAGGAGATGTTTTGAAGAAACTCAAGACAAGACATAAAAGGACCATAACTCATTCATTATATGTCAAGTCAGAAGACAAATGAGGAACAGACCACAGCACAGGTCTTTTGAAACTGATATTTTTTGTTCACTTCGTATCTCTACCTTTAGGGCAGGTGATATTCCACAATGCAAACTGAAATTTGTTTCCATTAGGCTTATCTGTGTTTGGGCAACCATGCTATTTTTGTAGTTTAGTTTGTTTTCTACACCAGAGAAAGAATCATGATTTTACAGAAACCAGCATAGTCCTTTAATGCTGTACAGAAAAATAAAAACAGAGAAATGTTGAACTTAAACAGTGTTTCCTGCTCCGCTGTGCTGAATCTGCAGTGCTACAGCGAACAAAATCATGTTTATACAGCATCATTTTTTAATTTGCAACTTGAAATGGATCAAGATCTGTTGTCATTTTTTGACCAAATCTGTAGAAATGACTGGTTCACAAAAAGATTTCTTAACTTTTTCTACCTTGTTTGATAATGGGAAATGTTAGATTCCTTTGCAGCACGGTAAAGGAGCCAGTGGGAGTAACATATACCTTCCTCTTAAAACTTGTTCCATAAGTACCACACTATGCAGCCAGATGGCAGAATCACTACAAATTGACTGATGTTTCAGTTACATATCATTTCTTGCTATCAGGGTGACCAGACGGCCTTACACAGAGCAGCTGTGGTGGGAAACGGTGATGTCATTTCAGCTCTCATTCAGGAAGGATGTGCACTAGATAGACAAGACAAGGTAAATAATGTCTTTTGTTCACTTATGCTAGAAAACAAGTTACTATTGTAGGAATTGCATTGATCTTTTCACGTAAAATGTAAATATGTAAAGCATAATGTACAGTAATTTGGCTGAAACATTAACTCTGACAGCATGATAAGGACTCTGACATAAAGTAAATTATCCTACTTATTACACAGCTACTCATTGAATAAAAAAATTGACATTTTTTAAATTTCTTTATATATTGCATTTAAAATTACAAATGCAAAGGAGAGCTGTATTACAGTGGTTGATTTTTTTTTTCCTTAGGATGGAAACACCGCATTACATGAGGCTGCGTGGCATGGCTTTAGCCAGTCTGTTAAACTGCTTGTAAAAGCTGGAGCCAACGTTCATGCTAAAAACAAGGTAAAAGCCACTGCCGCAACAAAACAACCTTAGCATAAAATGATTTGCATGTATATAATTCATCTCAAAAAAAGTGCGAAAAAATAAAAGGTGGTGCTTTTTTTATTTCAGCTTTCCAGTTGACATTACTAGTGTTTGACTGATTTTAAAGGGTAAGCTCACACAAAAATAAAATTAGCCCATTATTTACTCATCCTCCAGGCATCCTAGGTGTATATGACTTCCTTCTTTCAGAGAAATGCAATTAGAGTTATATAAAAAATTATCCTGCCACTTCCAAGCTTTATAATGGCATGGGAGTTAACTTTCGTTAGCTTAATTCGCCCCACTTGCCATAGTCATTAGTCTCAAAGCCCAGAAAAGTATGAAAGACATCATCAAAATAGTCCATCTGCCATTAATGGTTCAACCATAATTTTACGAAAGCTACAAGAATACTTTTTGTACGCAAAGAAACAAATTTAATGACTTCATTCAACAATTTGTCTCCTCTGCATCACTGTAGTGCCATTTTGGAGAGTATCCTCTGGATGCAAACAGCGTACGCTGTTTTCTGTCAGCTGCGTCACGTGGATATGCTGTTTTTATTGGAATCAAAGCATAATAAATGTAGAAAACATCTGCATTTACATAGAAAACATACCTTTTAAAACGTAATAATTACTGGTAGTTCACGGAAGCAGATCACAACATGTACAACAGAAGGATTTGTAAAGAAAAATGTCTGATTTCGATATAAGCCAAAAGGAGACTTGTTTTCCTTTGCTAAAGTAAGGAAACTTTGCTTCCTTTGCTCCTGTAAACAACATTGGTTTTTGTGAGACTCACCGGCGCATATGCAACGCATACGTCCTATGTCACCTGCTCGGAACAGCTTCTGTGTACGACCAGTTGGCGCAAGCTAGATTATAGTAATTATTATGTTTTAAATATGGATATTTTTGTTATACAAATGCATCGATTCACTACAGGAGGCCTTTATTCACCCCCTGGAGCCGTGTGAGGCACTTTTTATTATGTATGGATGCACTTTATTGGACTTGTTTTTGACTGTTGAAGAGAAACACCTGTCAATGCCATTATTAAGCTTGGTAGTGCCAAGATAATTCTTAATATGACTCCGACTGCATTCGTCTGAAAAAAGAAAGTCATATACACCTAGGATGCCTGGAGGGTGAGTAAATAATGGGCTACTTTTTTTTTTTGTGTGATTTAACCCTTTAATACAATCATAAATACACCAGGCATAACATGATTACTGACAGGGGAAGTAAATAACACTGATTATCTCTTCATCATGGCATGTGTTAGTGGGTGGGATATATTAGGCAGCAAGAAACATTTAGTCCTCATAGTTGATGTGTTAGAAGCAGGAAAATTGGGCAAGCGTAAGGATTTGAGTGAGTTTAACAAGGGCCAAGTTGTAATGGGTAGACGACTGGGTCAGAGCATCTCCAAAACTGCAGCTCTTGTGGGGTTTTCCTTATCAAAGTGGTCCAAGGAAGAAACAGTGGTGAACTGGCGACTGGGTCACGGGCAGCAAGGCTCACTGATGCATGTGGGGAGCAAAGGCTGGCCCATGTGGCCCGATCCAAAAGATGAGCTACTGTAACTAAAATTGTTCAAGTAGTTAATGCTGGTTCTGATGGAAAGGTGTCAGAATTCACAATGCATCGCAGTTTGTTGCATATGGTTCTGCATAGCCAAAGACCGGTCAAGGTGCATATGCTGACCCTGTCCAACAGTGGGCATGTGAGCATCAGAAGTGGACCAAGGAGCAATGGAAAAAGGTGGCCTGGTTTGATGGATTTTTTTTTTTTGCATGTGCGTCGCTTACCTGAAGAACACATGGCACCAGGATGCACTGTGGGAAGAAGGCAAGCCAGTGGAGGCAGTGTGATGCTTTGGGCACTGATCCGCTGGGAAACCTTGGGTCCTGCCATCCATGCCGATGTTACATTGACACGTACCACCAACCTAAGCATTGTTGCAGACCATGTACACCCTTTCAACGATATTCCCCGATGGCTGTGGCCTTTTTCAGAAGGATAATGCGTTCTGCCACAAAGCAGAAATGATTAAGGAATGATTTGAGGAGCACATCAATGAGTTTGAGGTATTGGCTTGGCCTCCAAATTCCCCAGATCTCAGTCCAGTTGAGCAAATTTTGGGATGCACTGAACAAACAAGTGTGATCCATGGAGGCCCCACCTTGCAACTTACAGGACTCGAAGGTTCTGCTGCTAACATCTTGGTTCCAGATGCCAAAGCACACCTTCATAGGTCTAGTGGAGTCCATGTCTTGATGGATCAGGGCTGTTTTGGCAGCAAAAGGGGGACTGACACAATATTAGCAAAGTGGTCGTAATGTTATGCCTGGTATGTGCAAATGCACAAATAATAGACACCTAATGTTGTTTGGAGGTACTTGAGGCTCATGAACATTAAAGGTCCCATATCGTCAAAATCAAAATTTCCTGGCTTTTTTCATGATAACTAAGGTCTAGGGGCTATCTAACTACCATATGAGTTTCAAAACAGTCAATCCACAGTAAACTGCACACAGCCTGCTTAAAGTAGCTGTTCATTTTCACGAGCAGCTGTGACTTCCGTAACGATGTGACGTCCGATCGACTCAAGTCACCTTCAGTCACAAACCAACGTCCCACCCTCCTTTTGTCAAACCCCCAGACAACAACGCATCCATTCCATTGAGCAACAACAACAGGAAAACAAGTGGAGAAAACCCTGTTCAGTCGATAGATGTCAAGCTACGATCATTACACAGGCTTCAGAACAACGTTAATATAAGAGACCAGCGGCACGTCAACTTCAGCCTCTTTCACACAGCGATTCCGGTAAATACACGGATAATGTGTCCCACGATTTGTTCCGGAATTGTTTAATTTGGTTCATTCACAGTTGTTTTCCGGGATCTGTGCGTGCTTTACACACAAACCATAAAGACATGTGACGTTTGGATGTGAGATGTAATGCGACGCGTACGTTTCACTAAACTGAAACTAACCTGAACAAACTGTGCTTCAGCGCTGATAGTGAGGAGCTGACTCTGCCTGATGATCGCTGCTTCATTCCACTTTGCACGTAACGTTATTTTTCGTTGTGAAGAGTCGCTTGATAACGTGCATCATTACTACAACACTGCCTTTAGGTTCTGGCTTTGGTTCACACAGTTCCCGTAATTTTCCAGAATCAGCGCGCATTGTGAAAGGGGGTTTACTAAAGCAACAGTTATGTAGCCTACTGCATTCGGTGTTTGTAAAAGAAAAAACATTAATGATCATTCTAAAATATCCTGTTGAGTATCAGCTCTCTCTATTGCTCTGAGCTCGCTTACGCTTACAGCATACATGACCGTAGTTACCTGTGATTGGCCTGGTTGTGCGTCACTCAGAAAACAACAGGCCAATCAGAAGAGAGGCTCATGAATATTAATTAGATGGGCCAAAATCGACCTGTTTTTGACAGAGCTCCTAAAAAAGGAGCTGTAAAAATATATTGAGATGGATTTTGGCACTTATACCGCAAATATATATTCTTAAGGACATCAACAAATAAAATAAACCTCCAGAAATGTGTACGATATGGGACCTTTAAATAATTTGTCTCATGCAGCTTTGTTTTGTTGCACTGGACCACATGCAACTCCTATAGTCCTGACTAGTCATGAGTCACAATACGGCACAGGCTCAAGTGCCTTACTGCTATAATAAAACAATTAGTACGTCATTAAAAAAGGGTAATGTATTGTTTAATTCATTCATGAAGTGGTGTCATTTTATCGGAAGTTCTAGCCTTCACATGTAAGATCAATACTTGGTCTCCATGAGTGCTGTTCAGTCATATAGTGAACTAGTGTTTTATAGCTGTACTGACCAGTCAGCATTTAGGACTGCATCTGGATCAATTTTACAATGTGGAGTAATTCTTTAAAGCTTCTAGTTGACAAATAACTGGATATCAGCTCATTGAATCTTTCTCAGGCAGGAAACACAGCTCTTCATCTGGCATGTCAGAACGGTCATGCTCAAAGCTCTAAAGTCCTGCTGCTGGGCGGCTCTCGTCCCGACAGTAAGAACAGCGTAAGAACTCTTTCTTTTTTTCTGTCTATTTGATTCTTATGTCTCTCTTTTCTTTCGCTGTGTTTTGTCATTGTTACATTGAAACAGCATTAAACAAATGTACTATTTAAGTAAAATATAGTTGATTTGTTTGTTTAGGTGGGTGACACTTGTCTGCATGTGTGTGCCCGATATAACCATGTGAGTGTGATCCGAGCACTCCTGGGTGCCATCTGCTCAGTCACTGAAAGAAATCATGTAAGGACTTGAAATATTGTTAAAACAGCATTTTGCTGATCCTTGAGTAAACTGTAATTATGACCATGCTGGAGATGTTTCTGATTCATCCCTAATTCTCAATCTCCTCTGATGTTTAGGCAGGGGACACAGCTTTACATATTGCAGCTGCTCTGAATCACAGAAAGACTGTACGCATGTTACTGGAGACTGGGGCCGACAGCCGCGTCAAAAACAACGTGAGCACCTTCAGAAATATTGCATGAGTTTAGAGAAGCCCTGGAATGTCCTCTACACTGATACTTGAATGCAAATGCTTCTACATATGATATATTGGTACAGTTTCACAAAATGTGTCAGAGTATAATTCATAATACAACAGAATGTTGCATTCTTAGCTGAATCTTACTCAGCAAGTTAGTTAAGCTGTCTAGATGTTTATAGCTGCTATTGGCATATAGCAGAAATGACTCATTTAACTCTGTGTGCACATGGTTCTTCTGTGTGCATGTTTTTGGGTGAAGGCGGGAGAGACGGCCCTCGATCAGGCTCGTGAAAATGATAATCCTGAAGTGGCACTGCTGCTCACCAAAGCTCCTCAGGTAAGAAAACACACACATGCTTATGAGCAATTGACAAGAAGAGGTCATTCTTTTTTTTCTCTCTCTCTTATGTTTTTATTATTGACTTAACAACAAAAACATTCAAATTGTACCGAATTACCAAATTTTATATATAGATAATGACAGATTTAGAATCACATTTGAAAATGACTCCAATCATATGCAAAAAAAAGAAAAACATGCAGCAAGTTCCAGTCTGTGCCAGGTGAAGATCATAATTGACAGTTTTGTTTTGTTAAACCATTTAAAGAGAAAAGTTATTTTGAAGAATACTTAACTCTTTTAGACTATATGGTGACATTTGATGGAGTCCAACACAATTATTGCCCCCACTGATCTCAATTACATGGTCAAAACAATCTCTTTTCACTGTAAGAAAGAAAGTCATGCAGGTTCAGAAGACATAAGGTTGGATAATTGATGACAGAATTTTCAGTTTGTGTGAACTTTCCCTTTAACGTGAAAAATTACACTCTTGAGTGAGGAATTAAGACTAGCAATACACGACTTGGTATCTGTATTTACACATAGAGCTTCACTCGAGGACGGACTGTGAGGAAGAGGAGGGACAGAATGAAGACTGAGGGCCGAGCACAGTCAGTCCCACGTGATGAGATGCTGCCAAGAAAGGTAAGCTAGCAAACCTACACACCCGCTCTCTTAAACACCATCGGTACTGAATGAGCAATCATGCAGTCACTAAATGTTATGTAAGCAATAACTAATGACTGATTAATGACCATATGCATATTATACAGTATTACAATAATACAATAATATAATATAATACAATATTAAAGAGACATGATTACAAACGTGATTTACATTTCTAAAGGTGTGGTAACATATACATTCCTAGAAGGGAAAGGTTTTTTTTTTTAACCATGCAAAATCTCTGATCTACGACAGCGTTTTAGTGCCACGTTAAAAAAAAAACTAAGATTACGAGATTAAAGTCATAATATTTCCAGAATAAAGTCTAAATACTACGAGAATAAAGTTGAAATATTTTGAGAATAAAGTTAAGATACTACGAGAATGAAATCAAAATTTTACGAGAATAAAGTCTAAATACTATGAGAATAAAGTCTAAATATTTTGGAAATTAAGTCGAAATATTACGAGAATGAAGTCTAAATATTATGAGAATAAAGTCGAAATACTACAAGAATAAAGTCAAATTATTACGAGAATAAAGTCGAAATACTAAAAAAATAGAGTCAAAATATTTTCAGAATAAAGTTGAAATACTACGAGAATAAAGTATAATTTATATTTATTTATTTATATTTATTTTTGAAATATTTCAACTTTATTCTCATAGTATTTCGACTTTATTCTTGTAGTATTTCAACTTCCTTATTTTTATTTTTTGTCGAAATATTACGAGAATGAAGTCGAAATATTTTGAGAATAATGCCAAAATACTACATGAATAAAGTCAAAATATTCTAAAAGTCTAAATATTTTGAAAATGAAGTCGAAATATAACGAGAATGAAGTCGAAATATTTTGAGAATAATGGCAAAATATTATGAGAATAAAGTTGAAATATTACGAGAATAAACCGAATTATTACAAGAATAAAGTCGAAATACTACAAGAATAAAGTCTAAATATTTTGAGAATAAAGTCAAAATACTATGAGAATAAAGTCGAAATATTACGAGAATAAAGTCTAAATATTTTGAGAATAAAGTCAAAATACTATGAGAATAAAGTCAAAATATTTTGAAAATAAAGTCGAAATATTACGAGAATAAAGTCAAAATATTACGAGAATAAAGTCGTAATATTTCGACTTTGTTTTTAAAATATTTCAACTTTATTCTCGTTGTATTTCGACTTTATTCTTGTAGTATTTCAACTTCATTCTCGTAATACTAAAAAATAAGAATAAAGTCTAAATATTTTGGAAATTAAGTCGAAATATTATGAGAATGAAGTCGAAATATTACGAGAATAAAGTCATTACGAGAATAAGCCAAAATATTACGAGAATAAAGTCGAAATACTACAAGAATAAAGTCGAAATACTACAAGAATAAAGTCAAAATATTACAAGAATAAAGCCAAAATATTACGAGAATAAAGTCGAAATATTACGAGAATGAAGTCTAAATATTTTGAAAATAAAGTCGAAATATTGTGAGAATAAAGTCAAAATATTACGAGAATAAGCCAAAATATTACGAGAATAAAGTCGAAATACTAGGGGTGGGAGAAAAAATCGATTCTCCGATGCATCGCGATTCTCTCTTCAACTCTTCAATTCTGAATCGATACCTAATATTTCAGAATCGATTCTGAGCTTGTTTTTTTTTTTTTTTTTCGCATATCGCCCATGTGCGCGCTAGAGACGCGGCAGGCTTCATTGCACTGAATTTGCACTGTGAGACATGTGCGCACTGCTTGACATTGTGTGCTTCCACCCGCCGTGTTTTACTTATATGCTTTCATTTCTGCCGTCTGGAATGCAGTACTATTAGATGCATGAAACTCGTGCACTGACAGACTTTCACGTGCGCTTTGTATTTGTTCGTCCTAAAGCTCGATTGCGGATGCGGTTAAATGCACTTTCATTTTCGAATAGTTTTAAACGAAACTGTACATACAATTAGTTATGTTTTCAGAGCAGGACAAAACATCTGATATATCGAAATAGATCTGTGCATCAGTTGCATTCCGTCCCGTCCATATAAGCTGCTAACGCTACGCATAACAGGCTGTCAGAGAGAATGCGTTCACGTGTTCATTAATATAAACATGCTTATAAGTTGATCCCTTATTTGAGATAGAATCTTCCGGGCAAGCAGATTCTCCGCATCTTTCTCGACTCCTCAGTATTGAAACGCATTATCTGTTTAGCTGGCATGATTTCATTCGCGGGGTAAGCTGTCCGCGAAGCGCTCGCCCAAGCGAAAAAATGCGCTGTTGCTGTCACGTTCAAACAAGGAGGTCTGGGTCCAAATGCAGGGAGAGAATATTTTTAATGAATATAACAAAACAAACTAACAAAAAGGCCAACACGGCACAAAACTAATAACTAAAACACAAAATAACAAAACCAAGAACAAGATCCAAAAGCCAAGAATATCAGAAACACCAAATAACAAAACAAGACACGAGACAATGCAGACATGAATGCAGAGTGGGAAATGAGAGTACTTATAGTCCTTATCCGTAATAGTGAGCAGGTGTAAGTGATAATGACATCTAGACAGGTGATAACAATTAGCAGTGCAGGGAACAGCGACCTCATGTGGCTGAGGGAAGCCCCACAGCCCAGATCATGACATTACCCCCCCTCAAGGGAACGGCTTCCAGACGTTCCCAAACAAAATCCTGGAGGGAGGAGGAACGGTGGAAGGTGAATCAGGGGGAGGGACGGCGGGCCAGGCCCGTGCAGTGGAGGAACGTGAGCGGACACCGCCGCCAGTGGAACGTGAGCTGGCCTCGCCACCAGTGGAACGTCCGCGAGCACCGCAGTCAGAGGAACGTGAACTGGCCTCGCCGGCAGAGGAACGTGAGCTGGCCTCGCCACCAGTGGAATGTCCGCGGGCACCGCAGTCAGAGGAACGTGAACTGGCCTCGCCGGCAGAGGAATGTCCGCGGGCACCGCCGTATCAGAAACAGAGAGCGCGGTCACCGCCGCGTCCGGAACAGAGAGAGCGGCCACCGCCACGTCCGGAACAGAGAGCGCGGTCACCGCCGCGTCAGGAACAGAGAGAACGGTCACCGCCACGTCCGGAACAGAGAGCGCGGTGACCGCGTCAGGAACAGCGAGAGTGGTCACCGGCGCGTCCGGAACAGAGAGAGCGGTCACCGCCGCGTCAGGAGCAGAGAGAGCGGTCACCGCCGCGTCAGGAGCAGAGAGAGCGGTCACCGCCGCGTCAGGAACAGGACGCGCAGCCGTCTCAGCGTCAGAGACAGGGATGGCGGTTGTCGCCACATCCCCGCGAAAGAGCGTCTCCGCCCCCGCCGCAAAGCAGGGACCCTTCCGTGCAGCCTCGGCGCTGCGGGTGTCCAGTGCCGCCAAGCAGGCATAAATGAATTCAAACCGCTTGGCCGACGCTGCCTCGAAGGACATCCCGGTAGTGTCAGGAACAGAGCAGATGGTCACCGCCCCCAAACGTGCGTCCGCCGCCTCTTCAAAAAAATTCCTCCCCGCTGGACCCATCAGTGATGTCTGCATTCTGTCACGTTCAAACAAGGAGGTCTGGGTCCAAATGCAGGGAGAGAATATTTTTAATGAATATAACAAAACAAACTAACAAAAAGGCCAACACGGCACAAAACTAATAACTAAAACACAAAATAACAAAACCAAGAACAAGATCCAAAAGCCAAGAATATCAGAAACACCAAATAACAAAACAAGACACGAGACAATGCAGACATGAATGCAGAGTGGGAAATGAGAGTACTTATAGTCCTTATCCGTAATAGTGAGCAGGTGTAAGTGATAATGACATCTAGACAGGTGATAACAATTAGCAGTGCAGGGAACAGCGACCTCATGTGGCTGAGGGAAGCCCCACAGCCCAGATCATGACAGTTGCTGCCAGATTCTGATTGCCGAAAATCATATTGTGTTTGATGAGCAACTTACTCGACTAAATCAAATGGGAAAAAAAAAAACATCCTAACTGTATATTATCATAATTTCTCAACAATTCAAAATTTTAAAGGCCACTGAAAAAAAAATTGCCTATATAAAATGTAATTTTTTTAAATAATAAAAAAGAGGAAATATTAAAATATGATTTCATCTCTGATTTTATTGGTATCTAAATAATCTAAAGATATTATTATTTTTGGTATTACTGGTGGTTTTAGCACTCAGCATACCTGGTAAAAAAATAAAAAAAATAAAAAAAAGTCACCGTTCGCCACTGCTGTGCATTAGTTTGAATGCAGCCTGTTAAAGCTGCCTGTCAAAGCTGCCTGTCTATGATCTCATCAGTAACAATAAAACTGCAGTAATGCTGAGGAAAAAGTTGTCTGTACAACTTTCAACTGTAACTTTCAGATACCTAAAGAACACTTATTTTAAATAAGTACTTGTTTTAAAAAGTACCTTGCTTATATAATTTAAAAAATAAAGTAAAATTGCCACAAAATAAATTTGACATAAAACGTATATGAAAATGTAGCCATGTGCAGTACTATTGAAAACTGAGAATGTGTCCCATTGTGATATTTAGTTGATAATTAAAACAGTAATTAAATTGAATCTTGAATCCAGTGAAGATTGACACACCTACTTTTACAAAGATTTCAATAAACAAAAAGCATAGAAACTGCAATTTTACATGTTTTTAAAATTCTAAAGTTGTATTTGCACAGCAGAAGAATTAATTGGGGAAAAAATGTAATCAAGAATCGTTTTGGAATCGGATCGTGACTCCTAGAATCGGAATCGGATCGGATCGTGAAGTGCCTAAAGATTCCCACCCCTACGAAATACTACAAGAATAAAGTCAAAATATTACGAGAATAAAGTCGAAATATTACAAGAATGAAGTTGAAATATTACAAGAATGAAGTCGAAATATTACAAGAATAAATTTGACATATTTTGGGAATAAAGTCGAAATAGAACGGGAATAAAGTCGAAATATTATGAGAATAAAGACGAAATATTACAAGAATAAAGATGAAATATTACGAGAATAAAAGCAAAATATTACGAAAATAAAGTCGAAATATTTCAAAAATAAAGTTGAAATGTTTCGAGAATTTAAATTGTAGAAATTAGTAAAAAAAGTAAAGATTTTGAGAGTATAGCCTATATTACACATGCAAAGAACCTAATTGAGAGCACTTATAGAAGTTGCCAAGCCACAGGATTTTATTTGAATATTGTTGTGTCGAAGTGGCCGCATCATCTTACTGGCATGAGGAAGAGTCAATTTTAAGGACTCGCAGAAACAGCTTAATATCAAGAATTTGATATTTATTAACAGACTAAACAGGAACAACTTTTTATTCAGCTCACACACTCAATAGACATTCTTTTTTAATCATTTTTTATACACTACAAATATATGTGGGATTATTAGCAGAAATCATACCTTGTGTCATATTTAATGTCTTCGATTGCATTCATTATATGTAATATAAAACAAAGTTTTAGCTTTCAAAATCAGTTTTATAGTGAAATACAAAAAATTTTCCTTACAATGTGTAATCATTATATATATAAGATACGTTATATT
Source organism: Garra rufa (assembly GCF_049309525.1). Taxonomy (NCBI): domain Eukaryota; kingdom Metazoa; phylum Chordata; class Actinopteri; order Cypriniformes; family Cyprinidae; genus Garra; species Garra rufa. Next base: position 22,414,529 of record NC_133373.1, read on the forward strand.
GTTGTCTTTTCTGAGGTATATAATGTAAAGTGACTATTCACAAGCTGTTTTATTCATGGTATGATACAGTAAATTATTGTACATAATATTTAACAGTCTCTTGATTATAATCAAAAAGATGATTGACTCACATGCTGCTTAAACTGAAGCAAATACAGCAATCTGTTACGCCACATTAAAGAGCGTGAAAAACACATTATTGTATATTATTACATTATTGAGACTTCGTGGTATCCCCTGGTGCTCTCAATCTGGGCCGTTTGCATGCGCAATAGGCTAGAATATACTCTCAAAATATTATAACTATTATAATATCTCGTAATTGCTACAGACTTTATTTGTCGAAACATTTCGACTGTACTCTTGAAACATTTAGACTTTATTCTTGTAATTTCGACTTTATTTTCGAAATATTTTGAATTTATACTTGAAATGTTATGACTTTCAAATCTCACTAGAATCTGAACATCCATTATTCATAGTTCATAATTACAGCCTGCATTAAATGAAAAAAGTATGTTATAGATTTTATTGTAATGTTTAATAAAAAATATCAGTCATGCCTTGCTCACATCTCAACATCCAGTCAACAAAAGATGCATATAATCCAGTCTCTGTCCTGTATTTTGTCTTTTTCAATAAGCTTAACTTGGATGTACAATATGTAAAAAAAGATCTGTTAGTACTTCCGTTTTATTGTGACTTTATATATTTGCTTAATTTCATTAGGCCTTTAGACAACAATAAATGTGTAGTACTTCCAGTTCTGCTTAACAGATTTCACAATGTTTAAATCTGCTTTGTAGATTTTGCTGTTCGTTGTCATTGATCCGACTTTACTCCCCTGTTTGCGCAGGACAGTGCATCTCCTGCGAATGACACTCACGGAAGTGAAAATTCTCTCCGCCAGAACGAGAGTGTGTGCATCACAGAGGCACGTGCAAACAAAAATAGTGTGAAGAAAGTCAAAGAGAGGGTATGTCATGCATGCATTTTCTAGTTTAAAGATAATGTATAATCAGCTGGGTATAATATGTGATTTATATTATTTGTGAAGAGCAGAGTCTTGTGTCACACTGTCTGGGTTTATATTGCAGTAGGTTGTAAATAGAGTCTTTACAAGCACTGCTTCCAGAGACTGTGGTCAGACTTTTTTTTTTTAAAAGCTCTGTGTTCTGATATTTCACCACTTGTGCATGTTTTTTTTTTTTTTTTGCAGCTGTCACCATCAGATGCCCTCATTCGAAGACAAAAACCCAGTGATCTTAAGAAGAAGAGCAAAACTGAGAAATCATTGGCTGTTCCTCCTCCTCCTCCTCCTCCGCATAACTACAAGGCATACCAGCTTTATACTCTCTACAGAGGCAAAGATGGCAAGATCATGCAGGCAAGGAACCAGTTTCACTATCAGATTAAACTGATTAATTTCTCAATTAGCACTCTACTGAAAATCACTTTTAGTAGTTAAGCTGCCAAAGAACTTCGATATTTGTATGTTTGGAGTAGACATGGGTTACACAGTTTTAAAGTCAAAATATTATTATAAAGTCTAAATGTTTTGGGAAGAAAGTCAAAATTACGAGAATAAAGTCAAAGTATTAATTCGTAGCAATTACGAGATTAAAGTTACAGTATAATATTTTGAGAGTATATTCTATCCAATTGTGCATGCAAATTCCCCAGATTAGAAGCACCAGGAGATAATAAAGTCTCAGGTTTCAAAATCTGTCAGTTTTATAGTGAATTACAAACAATATTATATTACAATAATCTGTTTTTCACGCTCTTTAATGTGGTCTGCATTCGCCTCAGTTTGTGAATCAGTCATCTTTCCAATTACAATAAGACATTCGTTTCATTAAATTAGGCTATACTGCTTTTTTTCCCTTCATTTATAATTTGTGTTTCGTGGTAAAACTGACAGAATTTGAAAGCTGAGCTGTGTTATATTAAAAGCAACAAAGCACAAAATTATTGTGATTACTGGGTAGATGGTGCACTACAAATAATAAATTGAAGATGTTAAATATTATTTCCAATTATTTACTCTATTATACCACAAATAAAACAGCTTGTGAATAGTCACTTATGTACCTCAGAAAAGACAACAATATAACTTATGGTAATGATTTGGAGTCCACTTCAACCTTTAGAACATTTTATTGTTGATTTTAATTAAAACATGTGAGGAATGAAAGACTGGACGCCACAGACATTTTTGCGGAGTAGGTGGTGGTATTTTCACAAAGAAAACAGTACAATTTATTGAAATTAAGGTCTCAGTGTTTCCCCTACCATTATCTTAGGGGGGCGCCCTGCCCCCCCAACGGCACCCCCCGCCCCCCTTGAATGTCAAGTTCATTTTATTTTTGATATAGCGTCAGATCACAATAGAAGTCATTAAGGTTATCTTTCCTATAGAACAGGGCTATACATTGTTCTTTTATTAAACAAACTAAATTGCCTTGTGTTATTTATCTTATTTACACGAAGGCATGTCATTTCTGTCTTTACATGATCGCGTGTTTACAATGTCTCATCTGCGAAAACACAGACGGGATCGCAGACTCCATTCATAAAAACCGAATCTACTATAGCGCGAAATGCCACGTAAATTCGTCGATTTTTGGATTAATAAATCAAAAGTTGGTCTGTTACTTCATTCAAATCGCGATATGGACTAGTGTCTGTGAAAACTGAAATGCAAAAAGACCGTTTCAATATGAATCCTGCATGCTCCGTTTGCCTCTGTATGTATGAATGGTGGAGACGCGCTTTTACTACACGCATATACTGAAGCACACGTGACGCTTCCGCTAATTTTGGGCATTTGCATCTCGCATGAACAGATAAACTCAATATCCAAAGCTGCTGTGAGTGTCACTTTTACCGTTTCATTTGAGAAAACTAGCATCATAACATGCTGTACACACACAGAAACTTCAAGGCAACCTGTCAAAATAAAAGTAACATGTAACAGAACATTAGTCTTGTATTACTTTTGTACAGTATAATGTAGTTGTTTATATATTCCTATTTAAATAATTGACATGAAACAATATATATGATAAAAATAAATATAACAAGATTAACCACTTAATTGTAGAAAAAATACTACAATTATTATTTAAATGTTAAATTATTATTATTTATTGATTTTAACAGTAAACCTCTGTTTGTTTGCCAAAAATTAAAAGGGTTTATTTTTCATTTGATTAAAAATAAATAAATGTTTATACTTTTAATTTGATTATGAGAAAAAATAATACACACAAGAATTAAAAAAAAAAAAAAAAGCAAAAGTTGGTAGAGCCCTATTGTTCAAAATGTTAAAATAGAGAGTTTTGGACTTATTTTTCCACTGAATAAGTCTATAATAATGTTTTCGTTATTTCACAAAGTAGGGTAAAGTACCGGGGAAAAAAAAGTAACGTTGGCTACCGGCACCCAACCCCCCCCCCCCCCCCCCAACACTGGAAACCTAGGGGAAACACTGGGTCTCATTGTAATCTAAATGAAGATTATTCACATGAATACAGTGATCTGTCCTACCACATTAAAGAGCGTGAAAAACACATTATTGCAAGACACGTTGTTTGTATTTCGCTATAAAACTGACAGATTTTGACGCTGAGACTTTATTTTATAAGTAGCAAAAGGATAAAGCTCTAAGCTCTAGGCCTAATGAATGCAATTGAAGATGTGAAATATTATTTCCAAGTATACTGTCCTTGCGAGTATAACACATGCTATGATTTCTGCTAATAATCCCACATATATTCAAATCAATTTCTGTAACTACAGAAAATTTCATATGATTATTCAGATTGCCTACTTTGGTGTTTTGAAATTTATAGAAATTGTTTTTGTTTGTTTGTTTTTTTAAAGAAAAGTTTGCTTTATACTTTTAAAACTTGAAAAGCATTCGATTAATTTATATTTATATGTACAATTCTTCAAAGAAAGATTCACCGTCACTGCCATTTTTTTAAAGTAGCTTCTGTCTGTTATGAGCCTAGTGCTCATCCAACATTTTCTCCAATATAGCATATATCTAATGCAGCAAATAGCTATTTTAATTTATTATTGACTCTTGTATATGTGTTATTTCCATTAAAGGCCCCATTGAATGGCTGCAGGTGTGAACCTCTCATTAACAAACTGGAGAATCAGCTCATGGCCACTAAAGAGGAAATGCAGTCAGAGATTCACACTGTACAAGATCTCATGAACAGCAAGCTGGGCCAAATGGAGCGCAAGAACAAACACCAGGTGCCAAAAAAAGCCTAAAATTCACAAGACCAACATAAACATCTGAGCTTCATCTGAATATAATTTTCCATGTGTCCTTAAGGGGCCAAGCACTGACATTTAGAGTTAAGGTCAAAAGTTTACATCCCTCTTTCAGAATCTGCAAAAGTTCACAAGTCCCTTGTTTGTCCTGAACAGTTAAACTGCCTGCTGTTCTTTAGAAAAGTCCTTCAGGTCCCACAAATTCTTTGGTTTTCCAGCATTTTTTGTCTATTTGAACCCTTTCCAACAATGACTGCATGATTTTGAGATCCATCTTTTCAAGCTGAGGACAACCAAGGGACTCATGTGCAACTATTACAGAAGGTTCAAATGCTCACTGATGCTCCAGAAGGAAAAACCTTGCATTAAGAGCTGGGGGTGAAAACTTTTGAACAGAATAGAGATGTGTACATTTTTCTTATTTTGCCTAAATATTTTTTTCATTTAGTACTGCCCTTCAGAGACTACAGAAGATAGTTACATGTTTCCCAGAAGACAAAATAAGTTACATTTATCCTGATCTTCAAATTAAAAAAAGTTTTCATTGTTGGACATTTTGCAGATTCTGAAAGGGGGGTGTAAACTTTTGACCTCAACTTTAACTTTTCAAACTTGTTCAAGGCCACTGGTTCAATTCACATTATGACAAGATATTTGATTTGTCAAAACATTTTCACTTTTTGGTTGTGGCCTATATTGACTCGAACAAAAAGGGAAAAATTCAACCAAAGCCAACAATCAATTCAAATTCAGCAGCCCATAACTTTAACTGATAATGGCCAGTCCTGCTTGTACCCACGTATATTTATCTGTTTGAAGTTTTATTGGGCATTTCAATAAGTATTTTATGTGCATAGTGCATAGCCTATGGGTTGTTGTTTTTTTGGGGGGTTAACTGTTGTATGTCTTTGCAATTTCAGATCAGAGCTCTAGATAAGATTACTTTAGAGAGAGTGTCTGCTGAGAGGATTGAATGTTTACATCGCATTGACAAGCGAGCCATACAAGAACGCTTGGAAGGAGAAAAAAGACAGGTAATATTAAACCCAAAAATTATATACAGATAATCACATTTGCAAAAACCCTGTTTTACCTGCATGAGAAACGTAGAGTGCTGTCTTTTGTCTAAATGTAAAAGGAATAATATCCAGCTTTTAGTGGTCCTGGGCTAATCTTTGAATTACTGTCTTTGTAAGCAGGCATCAGTGGTCAGCGATCTAAAGAATTGGTGCCTTTCTAAGATCCAAAGTTTGGAGACACGTCTTTCTGGTGATCGTGGTACCACCAAGTTACAGCACTCCTCATCCCTCACCGACACGCTTTCAGATTGTGATCCCCATTCCCACACGACCGCACCAGATACATCTAGTACCAAAACATGCTACTCTCCATTAACAAACCAACCAGAGGCGAAAGATGGAAGAGAGACTGGAGCAGCGTCCACGAGTCCTGAGGATGGATCAGCTGGTTACTATGTAATTGAGGTGGACCGCGTCTCACCGGGTAGGATGCTCATGACTGGATGGATGAATCATTGTGAACAGTCACACACACATTTCGCTGTGTTTCTTACTGTTATATACACACAGATGAGCAAAACAGATTTTCTGGCTCATCTCACATACAGACAGCACTACATGCAACATTAATGGTTTTCCTGTGTTTGTCCTCATTTAGATATTTAGATATAGGCTTTCGTAAGTGTTATGTAACACGTGTAATGTACGTTTATTAGAAGTAAAATATACCAAACAGAACATCTTTACACACATATGGAGGGATATAGCAGACAAAATTGTTTATTTCAGGAATAAGAATATTTTCATGGCATATATATATAATTTTTTTTTTTTTTTTTTATAAATATATTATAACAAAATATATTTAATTGTCATATCACCATAGGACATCAACATGGGTGTTGAGATTTTTTTTTTAGTGTCAGCACATTCAGTGGAGGATTTCTCTCCAAGATCTTTAAAAATAGGTTGTAGTAGTTTTTCAAGGATATACCATATACATTAAGCCAGGGATAACCAATGGCTAGGAGTTCATTACAGGTCATTAGATCTAGCATTCTGCCCACTTTGAAGGAATAGCTGACCCAAAAATGAAAATTTGCTGAACATTTATTCACGCTCAGGCCATTGAAGATGTAACTGAGTTTGTTTCTTCATCAGATGTGGAGAAATGTAGCATTCGAAATGGGTGCTGTACTTTTTTTTTCTCCTGAGAAAAGTGTAACTACACGCCATTGGTTTGTGCAGTATGCTTTAAAACGAACCAATGGCTCTGCAGCAGTGCTACCCAAGCCTATGGCCATGAAGCCCGCCAGAATGGGCAGGGCCATCTAGCTATAAAAGCAGGTGCTTCACTATAGGATCTTAAGGTGACTTCGACTGAAGCGACGACTGAGTCGTGCAGCTGCATAGCATGACTAGCAAAGCAGTGCTCATTCCCGTATCTCAGGGAACCAAAGTTACTTTAGTAACCTAGTACGTTCCCTATCGATACTTCACTCATACTGCATCTGCTAAGATGCCTCTGCCTTGCCAAGGATCTCCTAGATTGCGGATGGAGCATCCACTCGTCTGAGGGGACCTTGTTCTGTGACAGCATGTGTGCTCCTTGGTTTAATCTACCCGGTACGTGCATTGTTCTCAGCGAAGGTCTATCAGGCCCAACATAATGCCAGCATTTCCAGGCAGTTGATGTGAAGCCCCTCTTCTGTATTCAACCAATGGCCGGAAGTCGGTTTGCTGTCACACAGAGCTCCCCAACCCGTATTGGAAGCATTTGTCGAGACAACCTTCCTTCTGCAGATGCCCTGTTCCATCCACTGAGAGTCCTTCCAAGGGGCCAGAGCTGTTATACAGGCCTGGTTCACCTTGAAAAGTATGCGTCTGTGACACCACCCATGGTTTTAGCCAATACTGAAGGGGCCACATATGAAGCAGACTCAGCCATCAGGGCCAGCATCTTCTGAAACGTCTTGATAGGGCGAGAGGCTCCGATCTTAAAGGAGGCCGCAAGCTGCTGTATGGCCAGAGCACGCCTTGGTATGACTACCAACGTCATTTGGGTTGAGTTGAAAACTGTTCCCAGAAATGACATTTGCTGGCTGGGGGACAGTGCGCTCTTGGCAAAATTGAATCCCAGGCATTCTAAGAGGCTGAGGAGGAGGGATCTGTGAGATAGAAACTCTGCCTCCGACTGGGTCAGAACAAGTCAGTAATCAAGGTAGTTGAAAAGGAGGATTCCCATCTGCCTCAGAGGGGGAAAAGCCGCATCCATGCACTTTGTAAAAGTCCAAGGACCCAGGGACATTCTGAAGGGAAGAACCGTGTATTGATAAGCCACTCCCTCAAAGGCAAATCTGGATTTGAAAGTAAGCGTCTTTCAGGTCCAGGGAAAAGAACCAGTCCCCTGGGTGAATTTGCAAAAGGATCTGCTTCAATGTAGTCATCCTGAATGGTTGTTTCATGAGGGCACGTTCAGGCGTCTGAGATCAAGGATGGGCCGCCATCCTTTTTGGGGATGAGGAAGTAACGGCCGTAAAAGCCTCATTCACTCTGAGCTGGAGGAACCGTTTCTATGGCTCCCTTTTCCAGCAGATTCCTCACCTCAGAGCAAAGGACGTCTGCTTCTTTGCTCTGAACCGAGATGGGAAACACTCCGCTGAAATGTGGGGGTCTTTGAGAAAATTTAAGTGTATAACCTCGTTTTGTTATCCCCAAACCCTATGTGACACTCCAGGGATGGCCTACCAGGCCTCGGCCCGCATGACCAGGGGTTGAATTGGTACGAGTGTCTGGTCACTGCATGAGGACTCGTGAGAAGTGGAAGAGGAATTTTGGAAGCGTAAAAGAGGCAGCTTGGGGGGTGGTCCGGCTGCAGCGAGACTTAGCCCTCTACTCTTCCTTTCCTGCAGATCAGGACGATGCACGTGGTCCTGTGTCCAATGCTTGGGCCGGGGTCCCTGACGCTTCAGAAACGGGTAGACTCGTCCATGCAGGAGAGGAGCTTAGGCTGAAAGACCTGAAGGACCGCCATGGAATGGAGCGTAGAGGCTGCTTGTCCAGCCAAGAAGTGTGTGCGTCAAACGAGGGCCCATGTCTTCCTATACGGCTTGGACAGGTGGGCTGCCTTTGCCTTTGCCGACAGCAGTGGGCGGACAGTGGCCATTGATTCGTCCAGGGGAGGCAGCTTCTCATACCCCTTTTCTTCAGCGCCGTCAACCGAAGTGAGAGCGGATGAAATGGAAGTTCGAAGGCATGCATGGGAGACAGGGGTGTAGTGGCAATCGGGACGACCGGGACTTTTCCCGGTCGGCCGGCCGAAGGATTTACACAGCGGATCACAAATTAAGTGGGCGCGAGGCGAATGCGACCGGCCTGAGCCTTTTTAGAGTCATTGACGTTACTAAATTCTCTGCGAATAGTGGCCAAATACTCCCACATACTCCCCCCTAAATGTCCAACCAATATTTATATCAGTTGCTCACTCTCTATCAGTGCCGGCCCTCCCTATAGGCGAACTGCTTAGGGCCCCGCCGCCACTAGGTGGCCCCCACTAGTGGTCCGAGTCATTACGTTGCAAAGCGCATGGCTGTCACTAGCCAAGTTTTCATCCAGTTTTTGCACTGTTTTGTTATCGACAAAGAGAATATGTGTAAAAAAAAAAACTGCAAAATTTGCTGTCTACAGCCTGTTTTCCTTCCAACCGGCCTTTTACCGATAAAATGGTGTGCATAATGACCTCATCCCTAAAAAAACAAACTGTCGCATAAGTTTTGGTGTATCGCAAAAAAAAACTGCCCTTGAGCTGTTTCCATACATAATTTCACCTATATTGTGTAAATTCTAAGGCTAGTAGCCTGTTATTTATCCATTTGAAACAAAACCTAATATTAAATTGTATGTTAGCTAATTTTTATTAACAAGTGTCACGAGTTTTTTTTTTTTTTTGTGTGTGTTATAGACTATTTACTTGATCATCAACAATAATCATAAACAGGAGCAGTTGTATTATTGTCATTTTTCTGATGAACTTTTATTTAGAAATGGGAATGTTCATTTCGGTTATTTTATTTCTCCTGACAACCGACGGTCGTTAAGACATTTTTAACCGTTAACTTACAAGATTGTTAAATTACAATTAAAGGAAATTTTAATTAATATGCGGCTGTGACCCATTAAAAATACCTAAATTTGTTTTCCATGGATTAATTTTATACACGCAAAAAGCAGCATAAACAACAGAGTGTGAGGATTCACATGGTCACGCACCTGCAGCGCTTCTGCGAACGGATGAAAACATTATACAGCTATATATCAAATAAATCTATTTCTAAATAAATTATGAATTAACAAAACGAAAGAAAAAAAATGTGAAACAATTAGCAGCCTATATCAACCTATGCAGAATTTAGTTAAATTTTTCTGATGCGCTTGAGGCATCCTGTTTGTTTCCTTTTTACAAAAGCACACTGTTTGTTTTTATTGTGAATGTGCATTAATAAAATAAATATTTAGAATAGTTTGGAACAATGTCTTAATCTTATATGACCACAAACGAAGGAGTAGGCTATTGTAAGTTGTTTCCACTTTTATAAGGGGGGGAAAAAAATCAAGTGATCGTGTCGGCGCCTCCTGCGCGCAGTTAAGCATTACTAACTCGACAACGCAGCTTCATTGTCATAATAAAATACAGTCAGCCAAACATATTGAAAAACATGCTATTTTCCCCCTTTTATTTCAGAACAAATCCTTTAAATTTAATGGAACAATACTCATAACACAAGAAGAACAAAAATATAAAAAGCTACTAACAAGCCAAAACAAGTTCATTTAAAATGTTGTACTTATCATTCCAATATCCACGTAAAACAAGATCTTCAGAACAAAATTAATACATTTTAACTTGCAACGTAGCAAAGCCCCTTTTCTCTACAAAAAAGTGTTTCCAAACGGATTTTTGTGACATTTGAAGTATGGATTTAGAATTTATGCGCTAAAGTTAAACAGAAAAAGATTATGTCGACACATGAGAAATTTTATCGATAAGACATTTCCACCAGCTATATCGGTAAAAATTCCGAAGCGCTAAATTGTTTTGTGTTTTTTTTTTTTTCCACAAACAAAATCTTTGGATGGAAACCTGGCTACTGGCAATACTCCACTAGTATTCACTGCAAGGCAGGGCCCCAAAATTATCCAGCTTAGGGCCCCCAGATGTACAGGGCCGGCCCTGCTCTCTATGTCTTTGTCATGGTTAGCTTATCCTGCAGAACATTCATGGTCACAAATTAAAAACCAGCAGGCTTGTCAACAGCGAGTAGGCTCTTGTAGTCAGTGAAGAGATCAGCGGAGAATTACGTCAGCGCTGAATGAGAAGCATACTTTTAAAGCATACTGCACAAACCAGTGGCCGTGCAGTTACACTGCGTTATTGAAAAAGGCTTCAGTTCAGGAGAAAAAATTAAAAATTATTTTTCTCATAGTGTCTTAGTGCAGATGCAGTTCGAGTGAAATATCAAAAGCGAACCATCAAGGCATTTTTATGTTTTTATCAGCTATTTGAACTCTCATTCTGACGGCACCCATTCACTGCAGAGGATCGAATGCTACATTTCTACAAATTAATTCTAACATTTATTTGAATAAATGCATGTGTGAATTGTCTCTCTACTACAGTAAATCTGTGAGTTTAATTACTTAATAAACAGTGATGTTACCTCATTGCTGAGAAATGTAATGTTGTAATTAAATAGCGAAGTTAATTACTTAAAGTCAGGCCATTGTATAAAGATTAATATTACTTAATAACTGTGGTTGATGCTAGTCTGAATACATATGTTGTGTATCTTCTCAAGCTGCTCTCTTTCATTTCAGATAAGCAGTCACCACAGAATCAATCTGCGCCCCAGTCTCCTTGTATAGTCCGACCTAAACAACGCTCAAGGGCCTGTAGTGACCCTCACAGAGCACCAGATGAGCCTCAGGATTTGAGTCTGGAGCTGAAATCTGTCACAGAACAGTGCTGCGAGCACAGGAACCTCAAAAGACGCACCCAACAAAGAGCAAAGACCAAACAAAACGCTCAGACCATGACAAGTTCAGGAAACTCACACACCGCTGAGGCTTCTTTCGCCCAGGAGCGGGAAAACATGCACGCGCTGGAGGTTACGCAATACTTTTTTGAGGCCGTGACTCTGCAGATGGAGCGCTGGTATGAGCGCAAGATTGAAGAAGCACGCTGGCAATCCAACCAGAGAGCCCAGGCCGACAGATCCGCTCTGCTGGAAAGAATAAGCTACCTTGAGGATGAACTCAGACTGCTGAGAACTAACAAACAGGAGGAGAGCTAGTACATAAGATACCACTGGTGTAGCAGACACTGGAACTTTCCGGATGGATTAGTGAAGTTCGATTAAGTTCGTTAGAGCAGCTAACACATGAAGATAACACTGAATCTGAACAAATTGCTGAAACTTACTCTTCGCAAGTACTTCCATCCAAACGCTTCAAGCTACATGAGTTTGATTTCAATTGCCATAACAGTTCATAAAGGAGGGCAAATGCATTCTTAGCACTGTTACAGAAAGTGCTGTAGTGGGCATTAGCATTAACTGTCTGCTGAAGTTTGTTGCCGCCAGAGTAACATAAGAATGCACTTTATGAACAGCGGGACTGCATGCTGCCAGAATCCTGTTCAAGAATTTGTGTCTGCGTTTTCGTACTTGCATGGGTTATGAGTCTGGCTTTACAGACGTAACATCATGACAAACCATCACTGCCAAAGGTCTGTTCAAACTCCAGGTTTTAACCTCTTTGATAATGCACTACAAAGATAAGTCTGTTTCATTATGAAAGCAAATTCAAAGAACAAAGACTTCACATACACTCTTAAAATGAAAGGTTCCAAAAAGGGTGTTGTTGCAGTGATGCCATAGAAGAACAGTTCCTAAAAGAACCATTTTAAAATCTAAAGCCAATAAAGAACCATATCTGCATTCGAAAGGTTCCATAGAATCATTGATGCCAATAAAGAACCTTTATACTGTATAATTAAAAAATGTCTAAATTATGCCGCTACTTTGGAGGTTTGCCAGATCATACAAAAACAGTGAACAATGAAACACTGACAAATAAAAGTAACTAAAAAAGTATTAGTTTATCTTGTAACATCTTTGTATATGAACTTTTTTGCACAAAGTGAAATGTCTTAACCTGTGATGTTTAATCGAAGATTTTGATGTAGTTCATAGTATAAAAACACAATGAAATAAGTGGATTTACATGTGTAAATGTTTCATTTGGTAGACAGGTCATCTAATTCAACCACTATTAATCATTCATTTAACAAAATTCAGAACACATGGGCAGGGAAAAAGTCTGTCCCTTTATGTGTTTTGAGGCTAGTGTTGTGTAGAGGTTAAAATCGGTTAAAGGAAACCCTGGGTATTAAAACTTGAAATAACATAAATAATATGTCTTACTGAAATATATATTAGAAGATCCATGAAAGATTTATGTTATTTAAAAAAGCCACATCATTTTATACATATTTTGGACTAATGGGGGTGCCCTGATAACGTCGATGATGTCAAATGGTTGCACTCGGTGAGCTACTGGCGCTACCTGTTGCTATTTTTCCCATAACTCTGAAAATAAAATACTGATACAATGCCGCATTGTGCGGCTTTTGGTTGTAATTTTCAGTCGAAAGGCAACAAGAGAAGCGATGAAAGTCTTCAATGCTTTTCCTAGTGATAATAAGAAAAGAAAAGATGCCTGTGAATTAATAACTGTGGATGAATAAAACTTCCTAAAGACCTGCGTCTTTGTTCTCTTCACTTTAGCCCTGATGCATTTAAGGCTATTAGTAGACCACAGCTACTGAAAGAGCTTACAAACATTAGAGACAAAAACCACTGGATGCCATCTTGGCAGATGTAAACATGTCGACGCTTGTCATGACTCCGCAGCAACTGAAGGAGTTTCTCTGCTCGATATCCGCGGGCGTTTCGACTCCTTGTGGTACGCCATTTGGTTTAAGCCTACGCTTGTATCCATCACCACCTGTAAGCTCTCTCAGTAGCTGTGGTCATCGTATCAGTATTTTTTTCGAGTTGTGTATTCCAAGTTGTGTTGTGGTAAAATAGCAACAGGTAGCGCCAGTAGCTCACTGAGTGCAACCATTTGACATCATCGAAATAATGGTGTCCCCATTGTCCAAAATATGTATAAAATAATGTTTGTTTTTTCTACTAATTATTTCAGTTAGAGACATAATTTATGTTATATTTAGCTATAAAAATATTAATACCCAGGGTTCCTTTCAACTGTACTCAACTGTGATGTTGAGGCAAAAAGCCCACTTCTTCACGTTGACTTTAAAGGTTGACAAATGTTGGTTCATTTTATCACCATTGTGTGCTTTAATGACAGTTAACCACACACTGCTCCACAAAGATTGATATACGATGTGTAGACTGTCAAGTATTGTTGAAATGATCAAAAACACAAAGTAAAATATTCATGTTTGCTATGATTTCAGACTGCTGTTTAAAGTTACACTGACGTCTTTGCCAGTGGATAATGATGTTGCTGAATTATGTAATCAAATTGTTTTTGATGTGTCTTGACAAATGTTAACAATATGTAATGACCATGTTTTGTTTTTTATATACATGTACAACTACTAGAATAATTGTTTACAGCCGCTTTAAAGGGAACATTATTGTTTACTGTCATACAGCTGTGTGATCGGTCACAAATTAATGTTTAATAAATTACATCGGTGTAAATTTAAGAGAGAGAAAAAATCCATCCAGTGTCTGGCTAAAAACTATTATTTTACGCAATTTGTACATAAATAAGCTTTCAATGTTTGGCTTGCTAGAATAGGACAATATTTAGCCAAAATACAGCTGTTTGAAAATTTGGACTCTGAGGGTGCAAAAAAAAAATCTAAATATTGAGTAAATCGCCTTTAAAGTTGTCAAATGAAGTTCTTAGCAATGCATATTACTAATCAAAAATTAAGTTTAGATATATTTACGGTAGGAAATTGACTAAATATCTTGATGGAACATGATCTTTACTTAATATCCTAATGATTTTTGGCATAAAAGAAAAATCATTTTGAGCCATACTGTATATTTTTGGCTATTGCTACACATTGTTGCAGTCCAGGGTCACATAAACTATGTTTAATTATTGTAGTTTGATAATATAATGTTACATATTTAGCTGAGGTTGCTAGCCTGACTAACACCAGACCACGTTATGACTTCATCATGATTCATGGTCTGGGAACCACATGTTCATTTTCTCGTATTTGAGGCGTGGTTTACGAATGCCCAGAGCCGTTTATTGGGTGCTACGAATGTCTATCAAATGCGCATGTGCGTAGCTCATAGCCAATCGTTTCAATCATACCGGATGACGTATACAGAGCGATGGGTTAACGCCAAAAGTTGCTCTTTTTTCAAAATAAACTTGCGTTCTAAACTACTTAGAACACTATCTAAGGGGCCGTTCACATGTCGCGTCTTTTGCGCGCTAAAGTTCGTTATTTCAAATGTAGACGCGCGGTATGCGCGCGCATAATGGAAGCGACGCGGTTGCGACGCGCTCGCGTTTTCCATGCGCAAGCTACAGAGCGGTTTGGAAAGGAGAAAGCGACGCGCCTAGCGTTTTCCACGCGTTTTTAGGCGCGACATGTGAACGGCTGCATCGAATGATAACTTGCTGCCATGCTGGATCCATAGTTATAAACAAACTGCTTCGGTGAGTCGCGACGCATAAGGCGTCATCGTCTTGCTGCTCCCTCCCCGTTCTGTGATTGGTTCCCTATCTGAGGTGAAAATTTGGTCCATGGTTTCCATGCTACCTTCCAGCGTGAATAAAATCGCGCTGCGCGGAAGGCAGCATGGGGACACCCAGGCTATGAGGTTGCACTACTGAGTCCTTTATTTGCCTTTTGAGTACTTTATCCACAAGAGAGTAATGGCTAACATTTTGCATATTTTCTATTTACAAATGCTGTTATAAAATAAAGTCTCTCCTCTTGTGCCGTGATGCTCAACTGTAAGATGTTGTGCTCTGCTTATGCCTCATCCATTATCTACCATTTCCCCCAAGGCAGACTGTAACATCCTTACGGCATCTCCATTTGTCAGGTTATTTGAGAGACGTGGACTTTCAGTACAGATTTACAGTTGTTCCACATTTTTCTACAGCTTGTAATGATGGATTTGAAAAAACATAGCTTTGAGGTACAAAACACTTCCATTCATGCCAATCATATTTTCATGGTTTCGGATCGATGTGGAATGTTCACTGGTTTTCACAATGTAGCGTTTGCTGTAATTAGGACTCAAAGTGAATGTATTTGGCTTTTATTAATATTTGGCAAAGTAAAAGAATGAGCACTCGTGCATTATAAATATATATACACAATAAAACATCAGATTTTCTTTTACATTACAGTGCACTTTTTTAAAGGAATAGTTCACCGAAAAATTACAGTTCTGTCATCAGTCACTCAAACGCATGCTGTTCCAAATCTATAAGTTCATCTTCAAAAACACAAATGAAGATATTGAAATAAAACCTGAGATTTCTGTCCCTCAATTTAAAGTCTAATCACTCATAACACTTGACACAATAAAACATGCCTTCATACTTTGCTTTGAACTTATTTAATTTAGGCTTTTATTCAGATATAAACATTGAGCTGCACAACTAATACGGTAAACGAAAGTTTAAACGTGCTTCGTTGATGCACCAGAACCAAACAGGTTTGTTCTCATGCATTACGAGATTTTGTTTTTACCAAATTTTACGCGCTCTATGTATGCGAGTTGATCAATGTTTATATGTGAGAAAATGTATGTGAGACGATCCACAGTTGTGTGTTTTGTTTAGTGATAGTTGTTCATGAGGTCCTTGTTTGTCCTGAACAGTTAAACTGCCTGCTGCTCTTCAGAAAAACCTTTCAGGTCCCACAAATTCTTTGGTTGTTCAGCATTTCTGTGGATTTGAACCCTTTCCAACAATGACTGTACGATTTTGACTCCTATGCAACTATTACAGAAGGTTAAAAGGAAAAACCATGAGCCATTTAACCATTAAGAGCTGGGGGTGAAAACTTATGACCAGAATGTGTACATATTTCTTATTTGACCTAAATATCACATTTTTTTCATTTAGTACTGCCCTTCAGAGGCTACAGAAGATAGTTACATGTTTCCCAGAAGACAAAATAAGTTAAATTTACCCTGATCTTCAAATTCAAAAAGTATTCACCCCCCAGCTCTTAATGCATGGTTTTTCCTTCTAAAGCATCAGTGAGCGTTTGAATCTTCTGTAATTGTTGCATATGAGTCCCTCAGTTGTCCTCGGTGTGAAAAGATGGATCTCGAAAATCGTACAGTCATTGTTAGAAAAGGTTTAAATACACACAAATGCTTTGTGGGACCTAAAGGATTTTTCTGAAGAACAGTGGGCAGCTTAACTGTTCAGGACAAACAAGGGACTCATGAACTACTCGTGTAATATAGAAATATCTAATTCATGCATTTTGATTGATCCCACTTTTGTCCACAACTGTGAAGTGGGTTGTGCCTCTTCAGAAGACTTTCGTTTTCACTTTTTAGAGCATGCAAGTTGGTTGTGTTGACTTTCAATGGAGAGACAAAACAGAATTACTACAAACATTTTGGCTTGTATTTCGATAAATGAAAGTATTACATCTGATGACAGAATTATCATTTCTGTCTGAACTATCCTTTTAATAACTAAACATTTCAGTTCGATTTCCAGATAAATTTAAAATCGGAAGTCTGTGGTAACCGTCAATGTTCTAACATCCAGCCAACGCGAGAGATCTTCTCAAATCCTCCAGATGATTGTTTGCTTGAGTGATCATCATGCGAATCACATCCTAAGGAGAAAAATCATGCAAAATTTACAATGTAAATGGGGAATGTCATAAGCAGGGCTCACACTAACTAACATCATTCATTTTATGAGAGCTGGCAATTTCTGACTACATCGCAACAAATGCTGTTGGCAATATGACAAACGTTATGCAACTGAGAAGAAAAGCAGTGCCGTGAGTACCGACGTAAGTGTATTTTGTTTGTGAACACATATTAAAGGTAAATGTACACTTCTTTGTAGTGCAAGGTTTTTGGAGGAGGACATGTCTAATTAAGCAGCAAAAGGAATAGTTCCCCCCAAAATGTATTACCCCTCGGGCCATCCAAGATGTAGAGTGTTTGCTTCTTAATCAGAAAAGATTTGAAGAAATGTAGCATTACATCACTTGCTCCTCTGCAGTGAATGGGTGCCGTCAGAATGAGAGTCCAAACATCTGATAAAACCATTACAAAAATCCACAAATAACCCACACCAATCCAGTCCATCAATCTTGTGAAGCAAAAAGCTTCATCATTAAGGCATTTTAACTTTAAAGCCAAAATACAAGTCCAAAACAACACTTACCCAGTAAAAAGTGATGTTTTTATCAACAGTTTGGACTCTCATTCTGACAGCACCCATTCACTGCTGAGCAAGCGATGTAAGGTTATATTTATAGGTTGCTAAATTTAAGAAAAGCCCACCTGGTCTGTTTCACTCTTGTTCCTCTTGAACTCTTCTCTGGCCCAGTCTCTTAAATAGATGCGATCAGACTCGGTCGGTATTTTGCGGATGTTTCGGAGCAGATCTCTGTAAATGCCCAGAACCTTCTGTCTCTGCAAAAACTGACCACAACACATGAAAACACGCTTGACTACAACATCTACATGTGCTGTACACACATGACACATTCTCAGTTGTTGGTTTATGTATTAATGCATCAAACAAATGTATTTATCCGCTGCGTCGTCAAGCTTTTAATTCTGCGTTCAGCTCCATTCACTTGCGCTCAACGCAACAACGCGCCCTAATAGCATTGTTGTGAAACTCATCGTAATCCACATAGACGTTTAGAAGCGTTCACTCGTGTGACTTTTTTTTTTTTTTACCTGTTTAAGACTCAGAGCAGCTGGTGGTAATCGGGACACTGCCATGTTGAGAAACAAAGGGGGCAGAGCTCACCGGTACATAAGTTGTTTTTTTGTTTTTATTGGTCAAAATCGGTGACGTCGCAATGTTCTTCGTCTGTATTTTGTGGCGGATTGACTGTCTTTGTTGCATATCGCCACCTACTTGAATAGTATCGAACTGTATCTATATTTCAACTTACATTTTATAAAAGCTAATAATGACTATATCTATCTATCTATGGTCCAAAAGTTAAGTTTGGTTTCATTAGACTAGGAAACACTTACTTATATATTCATACCCTTGAAAATTACCTCAGGAGCATTTATATTGCTTCTAGATGTTTGTGTGGAGTTAACCGGTGGTAAATTCACCTGAATGGGTTTGATTTAAGACACACACATCATATTAAAAGGCCTAACAGCTAAAATGCATATTAGAGCAAAAACCAAGCCCTGAGGTAAAAAAACAAAACGTCTGTAGAGCTCAGAAACATGATTGCCATGCACCTGGGGAAGATATGCTGCATTGAAGGTTCACAGAAGCATGTAGTCTCCAATACCCTTAGTAGAAGTTTAAAACAACCAAAACTGTTCCTAGAGCTAGCCTCCTGGCCAAACTGAGCAATTGATGGAGAAGAGCTTTGGTTTGAGAGATGACCAAGAACCTGGTGGTCACTCTAGTTGAGCTTCATGATCATTGTGGAGTAGTAGAAACCTACAGAAGGATAAACATCACTGCAACACTCAACCAATCTAGGCTTTATTGAGGTGTGGCCAAAATCAATCCTCTCCTCAGTGAAGACACGTGAAAACACACTTGGAATTTGCAAAACAAAAACACCTAAAGGACCCTTAGACTGTGAGAAGCAAGGTTCTCTGGTCTGATGAACGTCAATTCCAAGTTTGACGGAAAACAGGCACTGTTCATCACCTGCAGAGTACCATCCTAAAAGTAAAGTTTTGCTGTGTGGAGCTGTTTTTCAGTGGCAGGGACTGAGGAACTCACCAGAGTAGAAAAAAAGCTCAACGCACAAAAATATTGAGATAACCTTGAAGAAACCCAGTACAGAGAGCATTTAGAACCTCAGATTGGTCAGAATGTTCACCTTCCAACAGGACAATGATCCTAAACACACAGCAAGAGTGGCTTATAGACATCTCTGTGAATGCCCTTGAGTGGCCCAGCCAGAGCCAGGGCTTGAACCCAATCAAATATTTCTGGACAAACCTGAAAACATGTATCTGCCCCCATCCAAGCTGACAGAGGTGAAGAGATGAGAAGAAGAATGGTAGATAAAAGGCTGTGAATACTTGTGATTTTCTTCATTTAGTTTTTATAAATATGCAAATATTTCAAACAAACTTCTATCACTATGTCATTATGGGCTATTGTTTGTAGAACATGAAAATGATGAATTTAATCCATTTTGGAATAAGGCTGTAACATAAAATGTGGAAAAAGTGAAGTGCTGTGAATACTTTCCAGATACACTGTAACTTTAACCATAGCAAACACATTTGTAAATATGTCCTGCTTTTGAAAAAGAATCTGTTAATATGATTACACCATAATTTGTCACACAAACACTAGACGCTGAAGTATGTGGTTTGTGCTTAAGACCTTTTATTTATCACCACCACATCCTTTTCTCCCATTCAAGCCAAATTTACACTCAAAGTAGCTACAGATGCTTTTCCTGGGAATAAGACCACCAGTTTAATCAAAAGAAAAGAAGTTCCTTATTACATTATGAGACGCACAGGATATTAGAGAGATTTCAGAAAATTAAAATAATAAAACATGATGCCAAAAGACCGTTCTTGCAGAAAAACAGAAGGCTTTGGTAGTGACACAGCAAGATCTCTTCCTAACAAGGAGAGAAACCAGAGCAGGGGATCTCGAATGTGTTTTGCTCAGGATCTGTAGTGATATGTACTGTAGAACGTGTTTTGACATCATATCCTGTAGAACAGAACAGGATCTAGCCCACGATTCCTTTCCTAAACCCTTAGGACTAAGAAACAGGGAGAAGAGTACAAATTTACACTGCATAACTTAACATATATACAATTTTTGTGTGTATAAATAAAAAATACACAGAGCAACCATTTACAAAGTTTTTTCTTGGGAACTTGTATAATGAACAGTCAGCGTACATGATGATCTCCCTCATAGTTTTGGTGAAAGAAAGCATAAAATAAAAGTCCCTGTGCAGTCTAGTGCCCTGTGCCGCTCAGAATGAGAAACAAATCCACACAATCATAAATAAAGACATCATTTCAGAAAGAAAATACTCAACTCGTTTCAGCTACCATTAAAAAAAAAAAGTCTTTAAATAAATTAAAGAGGAGTAAAAATACAGAGCTCCACTGCATCATTAGATTCTCGGTTGTTTAAAAGGCACCAGACAAGTGCGTCCTGAACGAAAAATAATAAATACAGCACAAAGTGTCAAGGCAGACTCAACCAGTCACCACCAGAGATGGAAGAGAGAAAACATACACACAAATATATAAAAACACCTCACACACTCACAGCCTACACAGGTCCGTCTTGTGAAAGTATGCCCCGATGTTACCCATAAATCAAAAGAAACAAGAAATTATATTTTGCATAATGAAAATCAAACCAGTTCTTTGCCAGTATTGTTGCCATGCTCGTAAGAATTAAACACATTTCCCCCAAAAATTCCTGTTTGTAGTTTTCATTGTTTAAAAAAAGACTATAATGCAAATTCATGCATTCATCACAAAGGCAGCGAAAAAAAAATACTAAAACACTATTGTTTTTAATTAATAAACACATTTGTTTACATTACAGTAATGAGAAATTGAGGTTTAAAATGAATAATGCTGATATGAATGGTCCTGGCATGATTTATGCTCAAGCGAAATATAATTTCTGGTTGGTTTCTTTTGATTTCTGGGTTAGTTTCCCCCCCCCCCAACGCATTCACACTAAACATACACTAAATCCCGGCCCTGTTCTGGCCCCAACCCCTTGGACGGGTTGAGCGGCTCGTCGTCCTCCCCGTCATAATCCTCGCACTCGATGGGCTTGGGACAGCTGTACGGGTGGCCGTTATCGTCGAAGAAGCGTCGGAAGGTGAACTCGTAGAAGGCGTGCTCCGGGTGCTTACCGTTCTTGAACCAGCGGTTGAGTGTGTCGTTGTGGTTGCTGTCAGCCTCGTCGCTCCAGAGTTTGTCAGGGTCAACGGGGTCAAAGTTGGAGGTGTCAGTGCAGTGTGTAATTTTGGGGATGTAAGGCGCATGGTGTTGCTGCCGCAGGTCTGTGGAGAAGTCGATGCTTTTGAAGAATGGATGTGCTTTAATCTCATCAGCTCCATTTTTCCCAAGCCGGTCTTCTGGGCCACGACAGAGCTTCAGGATCAGGTCGGTGGCCTCCGGACTCAGCTTGGCCTGAAAGGGGATGTGTAGGGACGTCTGCCAGTTTATCACCTGAGATGGACACAAACACACAGCAAGGTGAATTAACTCTGTGCGTAGCTATGCAAACATAGTATGATGGCATTTTAGTGCCACATAAAAAAAAATAAAAATCTAAAATTACAAGAACAAAGTCGAAATGCTTCTAGAAAAAAGCTGGAATGTTTTAAGAATAAAGTCAAAATGCTAAAGTCGAAGATACGAGAATAATGTTGAAGTCTTTCAAGAATAAAGTCGAAATTCTTCAAGAATAAAGTAAAAATATTTAAAGAATAGAGTTGAAATGTTTCGAGAATAAAGTCGAAATGCTTCGAGAATAAAAAGTCGAAGTTACGAGAATAAAGTCAAAATGCTTTGAGAATAAAGTCGAAATGCTTCGCGAAAAGTCAAAGTTACAAGAATAAAATCGAAGTGTTTCGAGAACAAAGTCGAAGTGTTTCGAGAACAAAGTCGAAATGCTTCGAGAATAAAGTCAAAATGCTTCGAGAATAAAGTTGAAATGTTGAGAATAAATTCTAAATATTTCAAGAGCAAAGTCGAAATGCTTCTCGAAAAGTCAGTTACAAGAATAAAATCGAAGTTTTTCGAGAACAAAGTCGAAATGCTTCGAGAATAAAGTCGAAATGCTTCGAGAATAAAGTCGAAATACTGAGAATAAATTCTAAATATTTCAAGAGTAAAGTCGAAATGTTGAGAATTCGAAATGCTTCGAGAATAAAAAGTCAAAGTTACGAGAATAAAGTCGAAATTCTAAAGTCAAAATGCTTCAAAAATAAAGTTTAAATGTTTTGAGAATAAAGTCAAAATTACGAGAATAAACTAGAAATTACAAGAATAAAGTCACAATTAAAAGAATAAAGTCGAAATGCTTCAAGAATAAAGTCGAAATGCTTCAAGAATAAAGTCGAAATGCTTCAAGAATAAAGTCGAAATGCTTCAAGAATAAAGTCGAAATGCTTCAAGAATAAAGTCGAAATGCTTCAAGAATAAAGTCGAAATGCTTCAAGAATAAAGCCGAAATTCTTCGAGTTCTTCAAGTCGAAATTACAAGAATAAATTCGAAATATTTCAAAAGTAAAGTCGAAATGTTGAGAATAAATTTGAAATGCTTCGAGAATAAATTAGAAATTACAAGAATTAAGTCTAAGTGTTTCGAGAACAAAGTCGAAATTACTTGAGAATAAAGTTGGAATTCTAAAGTCGAAATGCTTCAAAAATAAAGTTTAAATGTTTTGAGAATAAAGTCAAAATTGTGAGAATAAAGACAAAATTACGAGAATAAACTAGAAATTACGAGAATAAAGTCACAATTAAAAGAATAAAGTCGAAATTACAAGAATAAAGTCGAAATGTTTCAAGAATAAAGTTGGTTTTATAGTGAAATACAAACAATGTGTCTTGCAATGTGTTTTTTACACCCTTTCAATTCAATTGTGAATCAATTGTCTTTTTGATCACAATGAGACATTCATTTAATTAAATTATACTGTTCTTTGTGAAAATTCCACCACCTACTCCACAAAAACTGTGGCGTACAATCTTTAATATCTCATATGTATTTAATTAAAAACAACAATAAACTATTCTAAAGGTTGAAGTGGGCTTCAACTCGTTAACATTTGTTGTCTTTTCTGAAATATATAAGTGACTATTGACTAGTGACTATACCGTTTTATTTACGGTATAATACAGCAAATGATTGGAAATAATAAGTCTTCCATTCATTATTTGTAGCGCGCCATCCACCCAGTAATCGTAATTTGCGCAATTAATGCTGCATATGCGTGTTACAATATGATGAGCCCAAACACATGTCCACCTTTAAGGACCAACATATATTCTCACCTTCATCTGGGTCTCGAGAGGAGTCGTTGCCAGAAAAGGTGGCTGACCAACAACCATCTCATACAAGATAACACCCACACTCCACCAATCACAGAGCTGGGTGTAACCTAGGATTTAAAAAAAAAAAAAAAAAAAAAAAAAAAGTTAATACATAGATGAAACAAAATCATATTACTTTAAAGGGTCATGAAATCTCAAGATTGTAAAAGCATACAGTTCTGTTGTGCCTTCCACCACAGTTTGGTACATGGTCCATTTAAATTTAATTTACTAGTGAGCACATCATGGTCCACATCTGGTAAGTGCGTTTAAGCTTTATATTGACACATCTACTTCAGTAATCCAAACATGAATCACATGTTTAGGTATATATATATATATATTTATATATATATATATATATATATATATGTGTGACCTGTGCTAGCAAAATGAGTCAGAATGCGCAGTCTTATTTTGAGCTACAGGCAAAAGAAGTGGAAAAAAACATTAGTTTTGTTCAAATTTGAGGTTTTCACAAAAATTAGTTCATTAAGCCTAATTAAGTTCATAATGCTCCAAGTAGTAATTAAACATCTAAAATGCTCTTTATTTGTATGCACAGCATTCCAGCTTTCTGAATATTCATATCGAATTCTCAATGACATGAGTGCAAACCACTGAAATATGATTATCAAACCCATGCTGATGAAAATAAAAAATGACATTTGTAAAGCATGTTGATTAACATTGAAACAGATTGATATTAAAACCTACTGTAATAAATGGATCTAATATAATGTTACACATCAGATTTTCCGCCAACCATTAACTAACTGTTCACGTATAACAAATTATGTTTGAGTGAATATTTCCAAGACATATTTAGCAATACTGTACTTCATAAGGAGATTGCGTGTTCTCAGAGAGGCGCGTCTTATGTACGCACTTTGCAAATGTCAGTCAGCATTATCATTTTGTTTTCATCAGCATGGGTTTGAAAATCATATTTCACTGGTTTGACTTATGTCATCAAGAATTCGATATGAATATCCACAAAGCTGGAATGCTGTGCTTTGCAACATTGGTCCTACAACTTGTGGTAAGAAGCAGCAACAGTCATCCAGAAGTGAGCAGAGAAAAGGTTCCTCCTTTCAGATAACCTAAAAATACAGATCATTTTAGATGTCTAATTACTATTTGGAGCATTGGGAATCACTAAACGAGGGCTTAATGAACTCATTTTTGTGAAAAACTCAAATTCAAACACAACATTTTTCACTTTTTTTGCCTGTAGCTCCAAATCAGACTGTGCGCATTCCGACTCATTTTGCCAGCACGGGTCACAAACAAAGTTTATTATTGTCCATTAGTAGGTGTTAGTAGGTACCCACTGGATACTTTGTGTAGGCCATACCTGTGCGTAGCAGAACTTCAGGTGCGATGTAATTGGGAGTGCCCACCAATGAGTGTGCCAAACAGCGCTGATGTTGTCTAGCGGCTCTGCGCTCCAGTGGCTTTAGACGGTCTCCACAGCGACAGTTAGCACTATCCTCCCACTCCTTACTGAAGTCCATACTGTCCTGACGCACATGATCACCTGACAAGACAAAGATACAGAAAGTTCAACACCTTAGACTAGTTGAGTCAAAGCCCTTTATCAATTCTCCAATATGTTTAATTCAACTATACATTCAGGATCCATAAATATTACTGATGCGATTGTGAAAAGTGACCACTTTGTCAAAATGGAATCAGACCTGAATGTGATTTTGCAGTGGGTTGTAGACAAATTTGTAAAATATTTCATTTTTTGCCATTGTAATATATTTTTAAACTTTATTACAATAACGCTAATGTAGTAAACAGTATATATGTAATGCATTGACTTACTGTGTTAACTAATGGCAAGATTTTAGAAAGTAGCTATTTGGCTTTAATAGCACAAAATAATCAGGTCAGTTTTTCAAATATGTTTTGGTTTTTGAGTTGTTAGGCTCACCACTTTGATAGTATTTGGAGTCGTGAGTCCATCGGAAGCCAGTGCACAGGCCAAAGTCTGTCAGTTTAATATGTCCATCACGATCAATTAGGATGTTGTCAGGTTTGATGTCTCGATGGATGAAACCCATTTTGTGGACGCTTTCCACAGCACAGGTGAGCTCTGCGATGTAAAACTGAGCCAAGTCCTCTTGGAAAATGCCCATTCGGATCAAAAGACTCATCATGTCCCCACCAGGGATGTAGTCCATGACAAAATACAGGTTATCTTTATCCTGAAACGAGTAGTACAACCGGACAACCCACTCATTATCAGCTTCAGCGAGAATATCCCGCTCAGCTTTCACATGAGCAACCTGGTTCCTTAACAGGACATCTTTTTTTCTGAGGGTTTTCATGGCATATAGTGCACCAGTGTCCACTTTCCGAGCCAAACACACTTCTCCAAACGCCCCGATTCCCAAAGTCTTGATCTTCTCAAACATGCATTTGTCCATTTTGGCGCGTTTGAGGCGGATGTAGTTGGATTCTTTCTGGCACAGCATCATGCGCATCTGCTCCTGTGCATCACTTGAAAGTCCCACCTGAACACATAAAACATGTTTAGATACCAGCCCAAACAGATACTTAAGACATAAATACAGACAAACTTGCTCACACAACACACAAAGACACAGATTAAATGAACTTCTGAAATTATTTCAGACAACATACACACTAATCAGTCATGTAATATTCACAACTTTTGCAGGCAGCATTCAGCACTGAAAAACAGCAATGCATGCAATGCACAGGGTTTCCTACAGTGATTTAAAATGACCACTATTTCAATATCAAGTTCATTTTTATCATTGATATTGTGCTTGCACAACTAAGCAAATGTATGCAATGTCAAATTGAATTTGCAATGTGGCTTGACTTTCAACTGTAATATGTTTCCTTCAGCATACCTGATACACAGTGTCACTCGCTGTCTGTCTGGATTTCATTTCATGTGCATTTTAATACATAAGCATGCATCTCATATTACCTCTTCTAACCTTAACCTGAAATCGGGTTGTTTAATATATATTTTGACTGAACTAATACTTCATTAGTTACCAGTAAAACTGTTGCACATTGCTCCATTCATACACATCACTACTCCACACACAATAATCAGCAAAGAAAATGTGAAAAGATATATCCCACACAGGCATACAGTTGAGGTCAAAAGTTTACATCCCCTTTTCAGAATCTGCAACATGTTAATTATTTTACCAAAATAAGAGGGATCATACAAACTGCATATTATTGTTTATTTAGTAATGACCTGAATATGATATTTCACATAAAAAGATGTAGTCCACAAGAGAAAATGTATAAAAAAATGACCCTGTTAAAAAGTGGAGCATCAGTGAGCATTTAAACCCTCTGTAAAGTCCCTCAGCTGTCCTAATTTTGAAAAGATGGATCTAAAAATCATACAGTCATTGTTGGAAAGAATTTGTGGGACCTAAAGGATTTTTCTGAAGAACAGTAGGCAGTTTAACTGTTCAGGACAAACAAGGGACTCAAATTTTTAGGTCATTTTTATAAATTCAACTATTATTTTCTCTTGTGGACTATATGTAAACATCTTTTATGTGAAATACCTTATTCAGGTCAGTGCTAAATAAACAATAACATACGTTGTGTATGATCTCTCTTGTTTTGGTAAAATAATTAACATTTTGCATATTCTGAAAGGGGGATGTAAACTTTTGACCTCAGCTGTAGATGTGAATTTTATCAGAGATGCAGGAAACCCTTAAGATTGTAGCTCCGTTCTAAAACCTAGTGAGGTGCCTTGCAGTATACTGTCTAGATAGTTAGCTTCACAGGACATCCTAAGTGACCGATAACCTTTACAAGAATTCCTTAATGACCTATCTGAAACGCTCTTTGTTTCCTACAAACAGCACTCATCACATCCTGGGCAGAGAAGTTGAGTCTTAATTTCAAATAAAGACTATTATTAGCAAACTGTTAACCAAACACCACAATATTCTGATTAGCATAAAAAAAAATACAGAGCGTGCATAAAAATTATGTAAAAATCTATTAGAGTGAACTCACTAAAGTCATCACACTGTAGAAGTATTAAAAAGTTGTGTAAGTAGGCACCTCAATAGGCTTTAGAACAGAGCTCATAAGAACATTTGAGGAACATACACATGCTATCCAACTGACAGGGTCTTACTTTACCACTGTTGAGTGAAGACTACTCCAGAAGAAACCTTTAAACTATGAAAACCAGTTGATCACACATAGAAAAGAAAGTAGGCTTATGGAGGAGATCCACAAACTAAAAGATACGGAAGAAAGACAGACAAGAGAAAGGGAGAATAAGAAAGCAGAAAAGAATAATGAAAGAAAGTAGGGAAAAGTTAAAAGTCAATAGAAAGTAAACAGCAAAGCAGAGGAGCACGGAACATTGTGAGGAAGTGGCAGTGAAGAAATGCACGCTAACCCGCTGCATCTCGCTCTCCAACTGCTTCTTCCTTCGGATCCTCTGCTGGTGATTCTTCAGGATGTTCTCCACATGCTGCTCCATGAAGAACTTAAACGCCTGTGGGGAGTACATAGGAACTCTGGCTTCCCCCTTGCGCTCCTCGTCACGTTTACAACGCCGCACCGGCACGGGAGATGTCGTGATCAGTTTTTTCTCACGTTCCTCAGAGCCCTCAGCACGCTCACTGGAGCAGGTGCTGTCAGTGTCATTATCATTGTCCATGCCATCCTCCTCTTTGTTGCTTGGTCTTAGGCCAGGGTTGGGCTCGTACCCTGGTGGAGGCGGCTGTTGTAGCAGGTGTTTAGGATAAGGAGGGGGTGGGCCTTGGTAGCTAGGGACTTCGGGGGCAACCGTGGGAGCAGACGGCTCTTGATACGCAGTGGCTGGAGGAGGTGGCTGCTGCATCCAAGGTGGGTGTGTAGGGGCTACGGCAGTGTGCAGCTCTGGCTTTTGCACACGCATACTCTTTACTGGCTGCAAAATGGGGGCCTGTGTAATGGTGGTGACGGTAGTGCCGGAAGGTTGAGAGCTGGGCACAGATGAGCACTGACGTCCACTGGGTTGGGCATTTGTGAAGGAGTTGGAGCGTCCTGGCACATTGTGGGGCCATGACGAAGGAACGTCCTGATTGGTGCTGTGGCCAGGGGAAGTCTGAGGCTGCTGCACAGGAGATCTGACCTGAGGTAGTACCCCAAGGTTGTACATATCAAGGTTGTGGCTATTGCGGTTAGGCACCAGCATGCTTTGGGGAAGGTTGGCTCCATTTGAGGGCGCTGCAAGAGCGCTGGATTGCATCTGCTGGGCCGTAGGGCTCTGTCGGTTAGTCTGGTGCATGGGATACGGAGGTGGTGGCGGTTGCCGGCCACTATTAATGCCCACATACTCGCTTTGCATGTTGCCATTCTGAGGCCACGATGGAGGGAAGGTGAACTTGTTGCCCCCGGAGTTTTGCATGATGATGGGTTGCCGACCCACAGGCACCGGACTGATCCCTCGCTGCGCCTGGGGCGGAGGGTTTATATAGCTGTCTGGTCGGGGCCCCTGAGGCACAGGAGAGATCCGAGGCACCAGGTAATCCAAGTTCCCAGAATACCGCTTGGTTGAGGGATTGGAGTCCCATGAGGAGGGAGGAGGAGTGATGCTACGCACCTGTCGTGGAAGTGGAGGGTTCACTCGTTGACCGCTAGGTCCAGCAGCAAGATTTTGAGAAAAGGTAGCAGGCCGTGAGAGGTCACTTTGAGGTCCAGGGCTACTGGGACGGTAAATCATGCCATCAGTCATTAGAGCACTGTGTCGCTGTGGGGCCAGAGATTCCTTTGAACCCTTCCAGCTTTGGCGCCGCATTAATGGAATTTGGGATGGTCCTAGAGAGGAAACATTCATACATCAACAACAGGAACCTGAGCAGAATTTTAATAGTCCTATTAACAAATTGTTTATTTAGATTTTAGGTGAACTATTCTAGGGAAACCTGGGAGGGCGATTCTTAAACTGAAGGATTAGTCCACTTCCAGAACAAAAATGTACAGATCATTTGCTCACCTTCTTGTCATGTAAGATTTTTTCTTTCTTCAGTTGTAAAGAAATTATTTTTTGAGGAAAACATTTCAGGAATTTTCTTCATATAGTGGACTTCTATGGTGCCCATGAGTTTGAACTTCCAAAATACAGTTTAAATGCAGCTTCAAAGGGCTCAAACAATCCCAGCCGAGGAAGAAAAGTCTTATCTAGTGAAACAATCAGTCGTTTTCATAAATTAATATCTATATACTTTTTAACCTCAAAAGCTCGCCTTGTCTAGCTCTGCGACACGGATGCATACTCTGTGCACTCCTCTTCAAGACAGTTTACATCTCATTTTCTCCTCTGCCTTCAAAATCGTCCTACATCGCCGTTTTACCTTTTTTTGTAAAGGGCGTTTTTTGCATGTTCACTTTGTAAACACTGGGTCGGTACTTCAGCGGCGATTATTTTAAAGTTAGAGGAGAAATTGAGATTGGAGTTTTTTGACCTACCCTAACTGTCTTGGATGGAAGTGCACACAGTACGCATGCACAATGCAGACAAGACAAGCATTTGTGGGTAAAACGTGTACAAATATTAATTTATTTACAAAAATTACCAATCGTTTCTCTAGATAAGACACTTTTTCTTCGGCTGGAGTGTTTAGAACCTTTTGAAGCTGCATTTAACCTGGGTTTTGGAAGTTCGTAGGCACCATAGAAGTCCACTATATGCTAAAAAATCCTAGAATCCAGAATCCTCAATCTTTTCAGTCTTTATGACTGAAAAAAGAAAGTCATGAACATCTTGAATGACAGGGTGGTGAGTAAATTATCTGTAAATTTTTGTTCTGAAAGTGAACTAATCCTTTAAGCTTTACAGGGAACCCTGTCAGTTGGTACATTGCTGTAATATTAAAGGTTACAATTAAGAAGTCCAAACCAAAATTTAATTGCTATTTGCTTTTTAGATAAAATATTCAACACTCAAAAACTAAGTTGCATTCAAATATTTAAATTCCAGCAAGCAGCATTTATATTTAATGATATTATTAGGTTTATTTTAAAGGTGGCTGTCATAAAATTGTTTTAATGACATTTGTGACCATGGACCACAAAACCAGTCATAAGGGTAATTTTTTTTTTTAATTGAGATTTTTACATAAGAAAAAATGAGCTTTCCACTGATGTATGGATTGTTAAATACAAAAATGTAATAATCTGAAAGAAAAATCGCCTTTGAAGTTGTTCAAATTAAGTTCTTAGTAATGCATATTAAAATACTGAGAACATTTTTTTAATGTTGAGAAAGTCGCCTGTTCAAATGAAGTTCTTAATTCAAATTACCAATCAAAAATTAAGTTTTGATATATTTACGGTAAGAAAATTTATAAAATACCTTCATGGAACATTATCTTTACTTAATATCCTCGTGATTTTTTAATATAAAAGAAAATTCAATTATTTTGACCCATGCAATGTATTTTGGCTATTGCTACAAATATACCTATGCTACTTAAGACTAGTTTTGTGGTCCAGGGTCACATTTATTTAAACATATATTAATAATCCATCAGAAAAAGGTTAAGTAACAAGCTATGGACACCTAATGGCATTGTTAGTTAAATACAATATCTGACATTTGTTTTACTGACATCTACCAAAGCCTAAAAAAAAAAAAAACACTGATTAAGATATTTACAAGATTTGATTAACCTGTACTGTATCTTCCAACATTCCTTTTGATGTTTAGCAATGTATTTTGGGCTGTAACTAGAAGCAAGGAGGAAGAGATTCTCTCTTTTACCTTCAAGCACATTTCTTTGTGTCACATAATTACTATGCTTCATACTGTTCTTTTCAAGAAATATCTGCTGATGTTAACGCTGTTATAATTGTGTTAGTTCTGAGTCTACGATAACAAAGTATTATAGCACAATATTCTCTATTTCAGAGGTCCTTAGTTCCCCTCCTGGATTTCTACCATAGCTAATCAACAGCTATGTTCAGAATAGCATTTATTATGCAAATTTTAGCATGCCTGGAATAGCTAGATAATCTACTAAAATTGTCAAGAGTACTTCATTCTATAATGCAAACCCTAAACACTTCCAGTAATTCATAACTAAATGTTATTTTGCTATCAAATTGAATGAATATATCAAATTATGGATGTGGCTTAGTGGTATACCAACCTGCTTGTATAATGGCCGTGTTGACAGGTCGTGCTGCTATCTGCTCCCTCGCAGGCTCCTGGAAGTTCATCCTACTGATGTACTCTATGGCTGCCTCCACGCTATGGCTGTTAGTCTGCTTCAGAGCACGAACCACCATGTCCTGTACAAACACACACATGTATGTATTAATATGACTGAGAATCAATAGAACATAATGGCACTCATTAAATGTTACTTAAAGGAGTACTCAACTTCCCTAATAATTTATTCAATAATTTACTAATTTACTTCTTCCGTCGCAAAGAAATTAAGTTTTTTGAGGAAAACATTCCAGGATTTTTTTTTCATAGAGTGGACTTCAATGGTGCTCAATGGATCGGAGGGTAAAAATGCAATTTCAATGCAGCTTCAAAGGACTCTACACAATCCCAGTTAAGGAATAAGGGTCTTATCTAGTGAAACAATTAGTTATTTTATTATTTCCTAAAAAAATAAAAAATTACGATTTATATAATTTTTAACCTCAAATCCTCATCTTGTCAAGCTCAGCAAAGCACACTCTGAGCGCTCCAGTTCAAGACAGGGTAGGTCGAAAAACTCCCATCTTATTTTCTCCTCCAACTTCAAAATCGTCCTACGTCGTTTGATATTGGAGGAGAGAATGAGATGGGAGTTATTTGATCTACCCTGTCTTGATATATATGTATATATATATATATTTTTTTTTTTTTTTTTTAAATGACCAATCACTTCACTAGATACTTCACTTCCTCGGATGGTGTAAAGCCCTTTGAGCACCGTTGAAGTCCACTATATGGAGAAAAATCCTGCAATGTTTTCCTCAAAAAACTTAATTTCTTTGCAACTGAAGAAAGAAAGACATGAATATCTTGGATGACATGGGGGTGCGTAAATTATCAGGAAATTTTTATTCTGAAAGTGGAGTAATGGTTTAAATGAAAAAGGTTAAAAATCCTGGACAAAACATGCAAAGCTGCTAACAGACTATAAGCTCCCGAAAATTTCATTTGCATTTATGTGATACGGTTTTATTATTTCATGGCTCTTCGGAATATTTGCCAGTAATTGGTCAATGGCATTGGTGTGCGATATTTGTCCGGGGAAATCGATTTTCGACAGCACATAGCTGTGCTAGTTTCACATCACCTCATATCATTGCACATGCTCTTGTCACAAAACAAAACAATCTGCAGTCAATATTGTATATCCTCCAACTATTAGTTGTTTGGCAAGCAACTACGTACAAATTAAGATAATGTACAGACAGACTTCACATGGAGTCCTCATCACGCTCTCTAGGTTTCTGACTATACATCATCTTTTACAAAGTATTCTCAGTTTAGTAATTTCTATAATAACATTAAATAAACCTGGAAGGTTAAAATAATGGTTGTCTGCCTGTACAACCAAAGTAAGAAACCAAAATTTGTTTTGAAAACATTTTTGCACATCCACCACATGAAAAAGCAAGTAATCAATCTTATTGGAGGGGAAAAAAACCCTAAATATGTACATCACACCCACTGTGTTAATGAGCATTTGAGTGACAAGTTGAGCTTGCTTTTTCCAGAGCTGGTCTGGCAACATACCATTTCTGTCATTCCTCAAATAAGTGAAATTATAAAGTGACAGTAGAGAACATTCCCGGCACAAATGATTGTTATGACGCATTAGGGGAGAAGAGTATACAAACTTCTCTCAATATGCTCGCTCCGACCAAATTCAGCAAGGTCCTTTACCTCATCAAAGCCAGCATCCTGCAGCTCTTGCAGCATGTGTCTGTTGATATCTGCAGTGTATCCACTGGAGGTAGTTTCATTAGCAAATGGCATGAGTGATCTGCGGATCTCCTGCAGGGCTCTGTGATGGTGGGGGTTCCTGGGGTTGTTGCTGCGCCCTTGTTGTCTGGGATCGTCCGGCGGTCCCTTTCCAACCGTCACGTCCGTTTTGGGAGGATCTGGCGGCCGGGAGAGGTTCCGCAAGCTCTCTCGGATCTCCTGCAGCATTTGCTGGCTATTGCCACCATAGTTGCTCGCAGGGAACGTCTGGGGTCGCATTTGTCTGTATCCCTCGGGTTTCTCTCCCCTCCTCATGTAAAAACATATGTTAAGTGCCAAGGCGGTGAAGAGACTGCTGGGTGGAAGCGTGAAACTCTCTGGATTTCAAGGTTTCATCTGCACACTAGAGAAACATCAGTGCATTAGTACACATGCATGAGGAACATCTGAGAATTGTTATAAACATCAACATAACTTAAACTGCATAATTAAAACTTGTAACAGCTACATGGTGATCTTCCATAAAAATATATTTAATAATGATAGTTCAAGGCCATAAAACATCATGCCTTTTGTGGCAAGTCTAGATATGCCTTTCTAAAGCTCACAAGACATTTAACACTAAATAAAAAGGTTATGATGATCATAATAAGCTACTGCAGTAATAAATATGTTATATTAATTAAACTCTAGCCTAGGTTCAGCCTACCTAGACAGGGCACGCTGCATATGCCTAGGATGGCCAAAAGTGCTGTCTAGGTAGGCATCTCTATAGGTTTTGAAACACAGTCGTAGTGTCCAATTGATTCACGCACTGCTAACTCAGTTACGTTATACCTGAAACTGCTTTAGAGTGCAGAAGTATTGACACCTAAAGCCATTCAAAACTTTAAACATAATTCCTACTGTACAGTGTTCATTTTAAAGCTGATAAAGCATTTATGAATGGTACAACAGGTGACTGAGGCCTAAAGCTGAGGCGATAGCATAGTGCTATCAAACACCGAATAAAAACGAATTACATTCACTTACCATTTAATGATGGCGAGACATCGTGTTCGTATTTGTATAGACCCCTGTGAGCTTTAAAATCACGAATACCTCCTCTGTTGTGTCTGACAGATACATGTATTTGTTGACGGACCGTCCGCTTCTCTTTGGTATTTACTGTCGTCTTGAGTTTTACAACGGCTGTCATGCGCGTCACAAATGCCCGGATGTTGTGACACTCCCTCTTCGAGAGCTCCTCCCCCAGAGGAACTCATCACCAGACCAGAGGCCCTTCTGTGTGAATGCAAGTCAGTGGAAGAGATGCGTCAGCTGCTTTTATGTGGACACCGTTTGTTACATAATAAATTGACCTCTTAACCATGGATCGTGTTCAACAGGTTTCCATAACATATTCATTTTAGAGTAAGCTATATTCACAGTTTACTACAAAAAAAAATAGATATTTTAAATGATACATTTTTTTTTTTTGCAACAGGTGGGATTGA
The DNA here is from genome assembly GCF_049309525.1 of Garra rufa. Taxonomy (NCBI): domain Eukaryota; kingdom Metazoa; phylum Chordata; class Actinopteri; order Cypriniformes; family Cyprinidae; genus Garra; species Garra rufa. The sequence continues at coordinate 22,449,663 of NC_133373.1, forward strand.
ATTTATGCTGCCAAGTGAGTCTCATATGGTCTGTCTTCATTCTAACAGTAGTATGTACATTCTCAGTAAGCAGTACTATTTATGGCAGTGCATGTGGTCTTATTTCCCTTATTTTTATAAGGACCACATGTCCTCACAGTCAGTAATACCAGTAAATTTTGACCATGTGGGAACATGTTTTTGGTCCCCATGAGGAAACAAGCTTATAAATAATACAGATAATAATACAAATGTATGTTTGAAAATCTAAAAATGCAGAAAGTGATGTGAGAGGGTAGGTTTAGGATAAGGGGAAAGATTATACTTTGTGCAGTATAAAACCATTATGCCTATGGAATGTCCCTATAAAACGTGTGTGTGCCGCTTTAATTCAAAAGGTTACAAAAATTCAATATTTACCTTAGATTCAGGCCCAAACACTATCAGGACATGTCCCCCCTATTTTCATATCATTGTTCACCAAATTTTGTATTTCTAATAGCCTTTTCAAGATTAAAATGATTCCTATATAGAGCTGGGTAGAAACTGATTACATGTAATCTTGATTACGTAATCAGATTCCAAATAATTGTAATTAGATTAAATTACATTTTAAAATACTCCTAATAAGGCTGAAGCAGGAACAGTAATACCACGCAGCACATGTGCAAATGCTAAACTAGCTGGGAACTCATTTCTGATAATACTCCGCCTGCTTCGGCCATATTACGGCAGCAAACTTCCTTGACTATTACGCCGGAATGGAAGTGTAGTTCCTAATCTTATCAGCCTAGAAACTTGCAGCTTTGCATTTCCACCGGTCTTAGTACACGATAGAACTACAGAAGAGTCAAGTTTTAAATACAACAAATATGGAAACTCGTTGGTCATTTTTTAACACGATGCTATTGGTCTAATAGGATTCAATGATCTATGCTAAGCTATGCTAAAAGTGATATCGCCAGAACAGGAGAACGGCTGAATGGATTTCAAAACGGTAAAAATCAACTTATTAACTCAGGGGGGAGTTGGAGAATGAGCCTATTTCCAAAAAAAGTGGAGTGTTCCTTTAACAGTGTCTTTTGTGTGCTTTCTTTATAATAGTCTGAAAAACACTTCATGAAACAGAAACACCAAAAAGCCCAAAATCTCAAACTTAACAGGTACATGAAAAAACTGTGTTTTGCCTCCAGTGTCTCCCCTTAATGCTTCTTGCTAATTCCTCTTTTTCATCTTCTTAATTTTCATTTCTAAAACAGCCTACTGCTCATATACACTTAGGAAGTTTTCAGTGTTGTGGACATTCACACAAAGATCAGTCATTAGTCAGGTGGCAACACAGCATTTGACCACTGATTTACAAAAATTATTTCAGGTTTAAGAAGTGTTTCAATATTGCATCAACTACTAATGAACACATTGATTTTTATTTGAATTATCACTCAGTAGTTTATTTAACCATGTATTTCAATGTCTGGCTTTTGTCTTTCAAACACATGAAAGTGCCCAAATTCACAAACCTTTTTGCCATCTGATTCTCCTTTACTTAATATATATGATTAAAGTATCCCTGAGACTTTAAAATAAATATTTTAATTATTAAGTATTACATTTACATGTTCATTGGTTCTCTGACGCTGGTTATGCATGACATGCAGGTAAACAAATTATATATTGCATTTTTTAAATACTTTTTTCTTTATTTAAATTGACTTTAAAATTATTTATTTTTGTTTACCATTTTTATGATTTACTTATTAGCTTTTCATTAAACTCATAAATTGTACATTTTTCATTACTTTTGAGTTGCAAATATGCAAAAATGGTTTAATTAAAACTGATAAAAAGGTTCAGAATTCCTGTCTACAATCTTCCGAAATGCACTGAAATCTCTGAGTGTGTTTCATTTGCTGTCCAGCGCCTATCATCCTTAATTGCAGGGTGCTTTGAAGCGTCAGCATCAGACATTAAAATCTACTTTGAGAAAATACTGCTTGGAAACAGGGAATGATTGGAATGAGGGAGTCCCATTAGTGTAATTTGCTGCTTGCTAGACAAGACAGGAGTCGCTTAGTTTCAGCCCTTCTGAATTCTTTCTTGCTACGTCTGCCTGAGAAAATCACTGTGATTGATTTTATTTCTCTTTCTCGTGATTGCATGTATTGTTGCAAAGTAATCAAACACAAAGGGCTGCTTTGTTAAATGCAACTCTACGTAACTTCATTCTGGGAGAAAAAAAGTTTTAGCGTCACTCCCTTTCACATCTAGTAGGCATGAAAGTGGCTGCTATCCTTCTACCCTTGTACCCCGTGCCCACCACAAGACGGGAGTTTGGGTTTTAGGGTTGGCTGGCAATTAAATCTGTTTATGTAAGAACTTTTAAAGCGTGGTTGTTCCTTAAACCAAGATGTGTAGCCCTAAATTTGCTTTTAATCAAAAGTAATTCATTGAACATCTGTCAGACATCTTTGTCCAAGTGTGTTGTGACCACTGTAGCGCAAAAGTCTGGGGTGCAGTTGTGCTACCTCAGCATATTGAAAATTAAATATTTTTCACTATTCTTGCAGATTGAGGTAGAAAATCTGTGGATCCACCTACATCTCCTCCCACAACATTTGTGAGTCATGTTGTAGCTGCACAAGTACATCTATCAGTAGCTAGTGGCACGGAAGAGCAGCAAGGAACTCCACAAAGTGCACCTCACACACCAAAAGCAAAAGGTGGTAAAATAAACAGTCTCTTGTAAACTTTAATCTGGTGAACTCTGATTCATTTGTTTAGCCATCATAGCTAAGTAAATATTGGCTTTAACCAATCACAACTTTGAAAAAAGTATGATAAACTTTTATTATGGTCCTCATCGTCATATCCAAAACTTGAAGCATATAGAAGTTTTGACACAGAAAGGCTGTACACACTGCCATTTAATGACTTAACCATTCTTGTGTAGTTTCAACCTACTGAACAAAGAAATTAAGTATATAAAAATATTCCAAGCATTCTCTTTCATACACATTTTGGGTCAATCATCAAACAGGAACTTGTCTGTGGACGTACACAGCCTCTCCATCAGTCCCACACACTAAACACTGCTCAAGCACATCAAGGCTGTTGACAGACAGCGTCTGGCTGGGCAGGATGTGAGTTGCCTCCAGTCTATTTTTGCTGGAGTCTCCAGCAAGCCAGGAGCTAACCACAGAGTCATTCTCCCCTGCCAGTGGTACAGCACTATGAGAGACGACCCTGCTGTTCCAGCCTCCTAAAACAAACCAGGTATCAACCAATTAGAAGAACATACAAAATCAAAACACATTTATACAAAGTCATATAAGTCTAGGATGGGTTAAGGATGGGTACTTAATGGGCTAATTTTATTTTTGAGTAAACTAACGCTTAATAAATTTGTGATCCCTTGATATGAGATTTTTACTAAGAAAAATGGGAAAGGAGGTGAATGAAAAGTTATGAGGGATAAAAGAGTTTCAGTTTTGCAGTTCTCGCTTAAGTGACCGCTGTTTTTAACTAAAGAAACCTGTTATATTTGCTGATTTCAATTAAACAACCACTGAGAGAGCAGTTGTGTTTTGTTTAGGAAGTTGCTTTGCAGAGCATGCTCAACAGTTGCCATATCCACTTATCATACACCAAATACTGTTTCCACTACGTGAATTTTTCAGTAGTAGAATGTGATTGTCACTCTCATAAATTATTGAGCTCATAAATTATAAACACTCAACTGACAACCAAATTTAGTTCATGATAATGATAATTAGAAAATATTTTGCTGAGTGTGTTATTGTGCTGGTATCTTGGTCAGCTCATAGCAGTGAAAGAAATTAATCTTTTCCAATAAGTTTAGATAGATTTTAACTTTTAATGGGCATTTTTACCTTTATAAAGTCATTTTTTCTAAAAGTCTGCATAATCTTTTGAGTCAAATTCTTACATGTGGGCTGTTACCAAACGAATGACAACTAAACTAATACTAAAATGTTTGCAATGCAGAGGAAACACAGAAGCTGCATCTGAAGTGGCATTTAGATGTGTTTACATACTGTTTAACGCAGATAGGACTGACGTAGAACGTTTTAACCTGCGGTTACAAATACATAATGTATTGATAATGTTGAATACTGATATTTGAAATGATTTAAAAATGAAAAAGATGCTTTAAACGTGAAATTAAAACCACCGGTAGGTGGCAGCAAGTCACTGTTAAGTGAGTCATTGCGATTGAACCTAATCATTTAAACGATTGATTCATTCAGAAACAAAAAACCATGTCATGTTGCTCATAGATGCAAGTGTTGTGCCTATGTTTGGATTGATCTGTGCTGGCGAAAGAGCAAAACCAGGAAATATGGTGTCTAAAACGTAGGTTTCTTAATTTAAACTTCTTGTTTATTGAACTATTGTATAAAATCAATATCACATTTGTAATTATGCTGAATATGTGATCATTTTAAACACTGTACACACACTAGTTTAACCTAACTTACTAGACTTCATCGTGTCTGTAGTTGTGTTTTGTTTGCTTTCTGTGATATACTCAATGAGTACGTTTACATGGACAACAATACTCCGATTTTAACGCGATTAAGACAATACTCTGATTAAGAAGCAACCATGTAAACTGATATTTTTGATTAATTTAATCCGACTAAAGTCATAATCGGAGTAAACACAAATCGAATTAAGACAGGTGGAGTATTCCTATTTTAGTCGCATTATGGAAGACATGTACACACCTTAATCACACTATTCCCCTTGCGTAGGACTTTTCACCAGAGGATACACACTAATGCTGCGTTCCAGACAGGTTTTTGAGCTCGTAAATCACGTCTTCAAACCACGACTCAGGACTTTGTAGCACTTTCACGGGTAGAAGTTTGGAAAAACACGGGTTTCCTGGAACGCGGCATAACGCTCTCAGTTGGTCGCACGTGCATATGCTTTGGTTTCATTTTTATTAATTTTTTTGCTACAACATGGGATTAATCAATGCTCATTGCTGATAAATAGTTTGTCTGTTATCATAATTTATAGTTTTATGGAAACGTATTTAACATTCAACCCGTTCTTTTTCATTAGTAGGCTATTATTTGTGATTTTAATTTTGTGAACGGGATTTCCGCTATTGGAACGTCTTAGGATGCTTTTCACTTTTACTTTTACGAATTCATGATCTTTTGCTTACATATAGGCTACACCTATCAATTTTAAGATTAAAACAAATTCTTAAAAGATGGATTTGTTATTTTTAATTAAACAGCATAACAACAATCAAATAAAACTAGCTTATATAGCATTTATTAACAAAAACTAATAAGACGAGGCATGGACTCCATCACATGCTGTGTTATATGCCGACTAAACCATTTATTACAGGGCGCGCAATCAAATTAATTAATAAAAAATAAATAAATAAAAGAAAGCCTCCAAGGCGTGATGTGAAGTAAACGGCAAAGATAACAGGGTTTTCAAAATGAAAACAAACAAAAAAAGTCAAACTAAACTGGCTTTCGGTGACTGTGCTTGTGTGTGATTTTTTTCCTAAAAACTGTCTGGCTCTGAAACGCTCGCTGTATGGAGCAGACGCTTTGGAGCAGCACAGCATGCACAAAAATGTGTTGCATATGTCCAGAGCCACTTCAAGCTTTTGTCAAATTAAAACCGAAACATCCAAAAGTCTATAACGAAGATGAACTGATAGCGTCGCGTGTTAATGATGCGTGTCATTAACCGCTCTATGTACTATAACATGTAAAACGGGAACATGAAAGGAATATTCTAAAAGCAACTCATGTAAACAGCTTAATCGTCAAATCACACATCGTTAAAACAACAATTATGATATTATCGCAGACGATATATCACACCCAAATGCAATGTGCATACTAAAGCAGATAATAATTAGAGTTTTCCCAAAATAGCAGCAAAAGTTTTTAGTTAAGAGTTTTCTCTTAAAACCTATTAACAAAGCTTCTGAGGCAAACTTTTACTAAGGAATAGAGAGAACTCTTAAAGGAGTCCTATTATGCTCTTTTACAAAGTCTTTATTTTGTTTTGGGGGTGTACTTGAACATGCTGTCATGCTTGGTGGTTCGAAAAACACATAATTTTTCACATAATTTACATTATTACAATAGCTTTCTCCTGAGGCTGACACAAACGGCTCGATTAGTTCCGGGTTCCACCTTCCAAAAAAACAAATGTATTGTGATTGGTCAGAGTCCCACTGCGTTGTGATTGGCAAACAGCGTAGACTGCGTTCCGCCCTGCCACCGCCCTTCCCAAAGCAGCAAACTAGATTAAATTGATTCTTACGTTTTAAATATGGTTATTTTTCTTACAAAAACACATCGGATCGCTAAAGGAGGCTTTTACCGACCGCCCCGGAGCCATGTGAGGCACTTTTTTTATTATGGATCGACTATTTTGGACTGATGGAGAGAAACACTCGTCTATACCGTTCAGTTCTAAAGCTTGGGAGAGCTAGGATTATTTTTAATGTAACTCAGATTGCATTCGTCTGAAAGAAGGAAGTCACCTAGGATGCACGAAAGGTGAGTTAATAAAATGCTACAGTATTGTTGGCCCTATCATCAGCCTGCGAGATCGCCGATACGTGATATTATCATTATTGTGCTAATGTATTTATTATTTACATGCCCGAAACCATAAGGCTAGTGAAGCTATCTACACTGTATGATGAATAAATGTCTTACCACACACTGCACGTCTACGGCGCGGCTTCAACGCGTGCACAGATGATCACTAGTCAGTGTTGGTGTTTACATCAGCCGCGACTCTGCGTGTGTTTGAAACCTCTATACCGCACGTCAATGGCGCGGATCCAGCATGGATTCCGGAGCAGTTCGCGGACTCTTTAGTTAAAGCTGAGACGACCTGCGGCTCGCTGAAGCATCCCAGAAGCGGCTGTCCATAATACATGCTAAAGTTGGGCGAATCCCCAACCCGCTAACGAATTGAATTTCTGTAGGCGGGATACCGCGTTGTGACATCATTGCATGCGGAAAACAAACGCTGTAGTCCAAATGAGCCGTTCGTTGTAGTTCTTGAAAAGGGATTTTTTTTAAACTAAATATCTCCCTTTGGAGTGGACTTTGAGATTTGTAACTTTGTAGATGTTTTTAATGCCCAAACGTACACACCACCAGGGGCGGATCTGCCAGGGGTGGCACGGGGTGGCAATTGCCACCCTAAGAAAAAGCCTTGCCACCCCAGCACTCGTGTCCTAGTGTTCTAAAATTAAAAGAGTTTCCTCGACTGATTTACAGCAGCGACTCTGTATTTTGATGACATAAAAATAGCGTATAGTGTGACGAGCGTCCCAATCATCTATCAGCGTCACCCTGGAAACCAAGGACGGACACCTGGAAGAGCTAATCAGAAGCCAAGCGATCAAGCGAAAACATGCAGTGAGGTTGTCGCATCATGCGATGGCTTGAAACCGAAAAATTATGTTTAAACGAATTATGTTTAAAACGAGAACTCGGAACTCGCAAAATCGCTAGCCCGACGTGCCGGAGCTATTGTGTTTTCCTGTCGGGCTACCAAAATGTTTAACCGGCCTCCCCGACGCACTATTGTAAAGTAGAGGGCTCCTGTGGGTTCCTCAATTTAGGCGATAAAAAGTTTTAAATATGTTAAATAGAATAAGAAAATGCTTAATTATAATTTTAAGAGTTCTTACAGTTGGGGACGGAAAGACGAGAATGCTGCATGTTTCAAAGTCAAAACGCGGCACGGATGTCTTTATATGCATGTATCTGAAGGGAACAGACTGTCATAGAATCGTGTCGTTCGCATTTTCATTCCGTGTCTGATAAAACAGCGCTAATGCTGCTGTGTGTACAGCCGTTACTAGGGAAACCGCGATGTTTCAGCGCACCTAAAGCGCCCCCTCGTGACAAAGAATGAATTTGCTCATTTTCAGCTGTTTATAGTCAGATTGCAAATATCGACCCACGTCTTTATGCAGTAAACACAGAGTTGTAAATGTGAAACAAGTTAATGTGCTTTCTAAAAATCTAAACAATTAAAAAGGGTCATACATTGCCCTAAATTGATATTTAAAAATTCTGCAGATGCACTATAAATAGTGAAAAAAAAAAAAAAATGAATTCCTTCATATTTGTTTGTTTGTGTATTGAAAATATTTTTGATTGACATTTAGACTCCTATCTGATTTTCTATACTTAAAAATATTGTCTTTTTTATTTGGACTAGTTAAATTAATGTTATTAGTAATTTTATAGCTTATTTTTTGTCTACCTTTTACTACTTTTAGGCTAAAATGTGAAATGTATTTGTGTGAAAAAAACACTTTTTGAACTGCAGGTTTAAGAATTTTAGTTTAGTATCATGTTTTTTTACAGTCATTTTATACCAGTCATTAATATGTTACCATAGACATTGCCCTACCCCACTCATACAGTATTACTTTTATTTGCGCAGGTCTTACTATAATATTGCAGATAATCTGTAAATTATATTAATTAAATATTTTAAATTGTAGAATTTTTATACTGTATGTTGGCAACTTATATTTGGCAATGTTATATGAAATCCAGACAGTTGTTTTTTTAATAGCACAATAACATCTGTTTTAAAATGAAGAACTCATGTATGTGAACATGTAATTTACCACAGTGCTGGAAAATCTTGAAAATGCACCTTGAAAGTGCTTGAAAATTGCTTGAATTTTAATTTTACACATGTGCACCAAAGCTGTTTGTGAATGGTCATAACCTTGTTACACCAAAATTTGTTATTTAGTTTTCGGTCCAGGCAAATTTGTTGGTTTGTTAAAAAAGAAGAGATAATTGGACTTAAAGGGACTTTTGTTGCTTTACTTGCATAAAAAAATATTGAATTTGTTTTCATGTCTCATTCAAGATATTTGAATACTTTAAAAGGTCATTTTGTTGCTCTGAATACTGTGATTTATTTTATTCATTTTGAAGATATTTGTTGGTGATTTAAATGTGGTTTCTGTATATTTATTATGTGTTTTTGACTTAAGGAAACTTGATCCACTGAGTCTTTGTATCCATATGCAGTCTGCATTGTTTGTCATGCTTTGTAAATTAAACTTGGCATAGACTTAAACTTGCTACAGGTTTGGATAGAACTCAATAAAGAGAAGTTAAATATTTAATTTATCTGACTTTCCAATCCAGATATCAGGTTCAAGACAATCACACATCAGCCTTTATTTCATTTTTATAGGACAATGTAAAAATATGCACCCTAGTGTATACACCGAATAAGAATAGCGTTCCTTGAATCCACAAAAACCATGCAAGGATGCTTGCTTCAGTGTTGCCACCCCTCATAATTTTAATGCCACCCCCTTGCCACCCCATGAATAATTTTCTAGATCCGCCCCTGCACACCACACACTGGCTAAAGTTCAAAAAGTGAAAAAGCATAATAGCACCCCTTTAAGCTAAGAGTAAGGGCGGGGTTGACATTGTTGCTATGTATGACCAATTTTCATTTTTGGCTAAACTAAGGCTTAAACAGACATGTGTGATCCCTAGGGATGAGATTTCACCAAGAAAAATGGGAAAGGAGGTGAATGAAAAGAGATAAAGAGTTTCAGTTTTGCAGTTCTCAAATGTTGAGTGATGCTATTTTTGACCAAAGAAACCTGTCATGTTTGCTGATTTTTAATTAAATCACCGTCAACAGAGCCATTGTATTTTGTTTATGTTCAGGACAATGCTCATTAATTATTGCCATGTCCACTTATTATTAGCCAGCATGCTTACTAACTATGCACACAGTGATTGGCTGATAGGGGAGGAGTCTCTGTCAGAGATTTGTTCATAGAAATATTGTAGAACATGAGATTATGTTGCAATATTCAAATATTGCATATAAACAGCCTTTTTATTACCAGAATAGAACAAACATGGCTGTTAGTAAGATATGCAAATGTAAAAGAAAACCAAACAGAATGCAAGAACGGCTGTTACTTCATGCCCAACTTGTTAATGAAAACAAGGAAATAATCAAAGGAAAATTTGGAGTTGGGACAACCTCCAAAACCAAGTTAAAACCAAATAAATGCAGAGTGTTCTGAGGCAGATTGCAAGTTATGAGCTAATTTTAGCCTTAAGATGTTTTGTGAATATGGGCCCTGATCAATACAAATATTTTAGATAAAAATCAGATAGCTAGATTGTCATTTATATTATTATAGTTGTAATGAAGTCTTGGCTTACTCTGTAGGAGTGTGCTCATGTCTGATCCTGAAGTCGTCTCCCAGTGGAGCAGAGATCCATCCTCTGAGCACGTAAACAAGTGATTGGGATTTGATGGATGAAAATGTACTTCCCACACTGTAGAGAAAAAAGACCAGAATCACTGCCAGTGCTACTGACCAATTATCCGGTTTTTGACATTTAAGATTAAATGATAAGAAACGATAAGAAAATCGTTGTGATGAAACAGAAGTAGTATTTCTTCTGTATTGTGATGATATTCACAGGCAGATAAACAGGGTGAGAAAAATGCACTGGATTCAAAGGGTACTCACTAGTGTTGCTTTCGACAACGAAAATTATGACTAAATATCGTCGTCAACGAACCTTTATCACGTGACGAAAACGAGACGAAACGAAAATGTTGGTCATGTGACGATGACTATAATTAAATGTTTAATGCAATATCGTTGACGAATAAAAACGAGACTAAATGTGGTTTACAAAATAAAAACTATAATAAAATGTCTCTTCCTTTTTGTTGACGAAAACGAGACGAAACGAAATGTTATAACGTTAGATTGATGTGCGCATGCCCAGTAGCCAGAGCTGTATCCCTTCTAGCCTAAACCGCAGGCGACGTCACTTTCTCAAGCCCCACTCGCGGAATTATCTAGAAGACGACTACAAACGAAGTTAAGTCTGACACAGATAAACGGACCGATGGCCGGCCAGCTGGGGTTCCTCTTTGGGAGAAAAAGAAGAAACGACATTTCTTCGAAGCGTTCCCCTCAACTCTATCATAAAAAGGTTCATTATTCAAAGCTTTTCAACACGTTGTACACTAATGACATCTTGTAGTCAAAGGTGGAAAAAGTTTCTTTTGCGTCCCAGATGCCCAAGCGATTTTTGGACAGTTGCATAAAATAGATCAATTTGTGCTACGAAAACCATAAAAAATATTTTACTTACACAAGGTAAAAATGAATTAATCTGTAAATAAACTTATAAAAATATAAGCATGATTCGTGTTGGCATAGATGATCAAAGTAAATTAAGAATATTGTTAAGCTGACTAATATTATTATTAATTAGTAGTGCTTGTGAAGCGGGGATTACTACAAAATGAACATGCACAAAACTACACATGTACATATTTATTCGTTATGATTTATTCTTAAAAAGTGAATGACACTTGAAACCTGCACAAGGGGTTTGTGTTATTTGATTTTGTTGTAAATTCAAATTAGAGCATCTTCCATGTCTGGAATGGATGTATTCTTGAGCCTATAAGGTAACAATAATATAATAAGATAACCGTGTTTGAAATGGGTTTGGCTAAATGAAAACTTTGGTTTCGTCTATACTACTAGGTACTTATGCTATATTGACTGGGTTAAATAAATTTGCATTACTAAAAAGAGACTAAAATACCATTTTTATTGACTAAAACTAGACTAAAATGGCATCAGTTTTCGTCAACTAAAACTAGACGAAAATAGTCATGGGTAATTCTGACTAAAATAAGACTAAAATGCTCAGACTTTTAGTTGACTAAAACTTGACTAGACTAAAAAGAGTATGAACGTGACTAAAACTAATAAAAACTAAAATGACAGCTTCACACAAAGACTAGACTAAAACTAAAATTAAAACTGGCCACCAAAAACAACACTAGTACTCACTTTCTGCTGAATGGGCCTCTATGAGAGAGAAGGGTGTATTGCCCTGTCTCACATCCCAGATATACAGCATCCCATCCTGTCCTCCTGTGGCCACTATGTGCTGCTGGTTTGGGTGTTTATCCACACAATGCAAGGGCACTCTGTCACCAGTGCTGCATCAGCAGAAAAAAAAAAAAAAAAAAACAACAACATAAGATCCCACTTTTAGATGTTCTATTTAGAGTAAATTCAGATAAATAAAAAAACTTTGATAGAGATGAATGTCAAAAGGGACCAACATTTTATATCTTTAAAGAGGAATACATTACAGGATTTTTCTCCATATAGTGAACTTTAATGGTGCTCAATGGTAAATATGCAGCTTCAAAGGGCTCTACACGATCCCAGCCGAGGAATAAGGGTCTTACCTAGTGAAACGATCAGTTATTTTCTAAAAATAAATAAATAAATACAATTTATATACTTTTTTGTCTAGCTCTGCGATGTGCATGCGTATTCTGTGCACTGTGGTTCAAGACAATTAGGGTATGTCTCAAAACTCCCATCTCATTTTCTCCTCCAACTTCAAAATCATCTGCAGAAGTACCGAGCCAGTGTTTACAAAGTGAACTTGCAATGAAGGTCAAACACCCTTTACAAAATGTAAAACAGCGATGTAGGGTGATTTTGAAGTTGGAGGAGAAAATCAGATGGGAGTTTTTCGACACACCCTAACTGTCTTGAACCGGAGTGCACAGAGTACGCAAGCACATTGGAGAGCTAGACAAGATAAAGCATTTATGGTTAAAAAGTGTACAAAAAATGATTCTTTTTTTTAATTGTCTGGTTGTTTGACTAGATAAGACCCTTATTCCTCGGCTGGGATTGATTAGAGCCATTTAAAGCAGCACTGAAACTGCATTTTTAACCCAGGTAACCAGTAATATGTAAAAAGTAATTGTAAAACTTGTAAAAAGAATCTGGAAAATAATAAACTAATAATGCTAATATGGTCTCTTAAACTAGTTATGAATGAATCATACAGAGAGAGAATTTGTGCAGGACTGTCACTCTGCTGTCTGAAGTCCCACATCTTCAGCTGACCGATGGAATTAACAGTGAGAACTTCAGTCGTCCTTAGAAATGTCACAGCATGAATTGTACTGCTATCTGCATTTTCTGTTGAAAGAAAATAACTGTCTTATTAACATGCATTACATGTCAAAAATGAAAGTTCTATCTTGATTTATTCCAAAAATGACTTTTGAGTAAAACACAAAAAAACCAAGAAGAATCTCAATTTTTTTTTTCCGATAGAGTACTAAAGCTTCAAAAAGCACCATAAAGCAAGTTCAAGACTTATGTCCTATTGTCCGAATCTTCTCAATCTTTGTGTGAGGAACAGAATTCAATTATTTATCTTGAAGGGAAGGTTTTTTAAGGTCTGCTGTTCCACATTCACACCTATAATAAGCTAGAGAAAACCTGAAAATCACATAGTACTTTTTTTGGATTTTTTGCAAGCAATTTTCATTGTACAGAAAAACATATTTTGTGTTTCATGGATAACAGTTAGTCATACAGGTTTGGAACATGACACAGACATAAAGGAGGGTAAATTATAATGAAAAGTAAGTCAAACTTTTTGCATAAAAAAAATATTTAAAAAATTCTTTGTCCATGCTACAAAGAAAGCTAAAAAACACTTACCAATAACACGGAGCACTTCTGTCTGATCTGCCTTGTAAAGAATAACTCTTCCGTCCTCACCCACTGACACGATTTCAGGGCTTTTGCACACTATTGCAGTGCAGGGTGCATTATCACAGGAGTAACAATGAGCTCTATCCCACACATGAGCCAATGACAGAGCCTAAACGTCACAATCACAAGGGTCAGACTTTGCTGTGCATAAAGACATGTATCAAACTGATGCATATATCAAACAAACAAACAAAATACCTGACAGTCAGACTGAAGCTTAAAGATTGTCACAGCCCCACTTGATGATGCAGAAACAAGTCTGTCTTGATCTAGAAACTGCACAGATTATACAAGGATGGCTTTATTCAACTAGTCCACAAATTAAAGACATCTTTCTCTTTTTAATTTTGCACATTTGAGTAATTCTGAGAATGTATGTTGATGAACAATGTAAATATAAAATCAAATTGGCTCTAAACATTCATGTTCAAAATTATTCAACCCCCAAAAGTCAAATTTGGTGCAGAATCTTTTATTCTTTAAAACCATTATTAAACGCTGCCTGTAAGCACTTAGAAGCTTTTGTCACCTCTCTACTGCAATCTTGGCCCAGTATTCACCTGAAAAAGCTTTCAGATCACTGATAATCTTTGGTTGCCACTGCTTTCTTCAAATTCAACCAAATATTTTCAATGTGAATTAAGAGACTGAACAGACCACTCAAGAACATTTGACTGATCCCTGAAACAAGCACAAGTAGATTTGGATGTATACTTTGGATGGCTGTCCTGCGGGAAAGTCCACTGATCATCAGCTTCAATCTTTGCACCAAAGGCATCACAATTCTTGTCAAAATGACCTGATACTTCAAAGAATCCATGATGTTTTTACACCATCATGATTTCCCCCTTCCTGCTACAGTAAAACAACCCCATAACAGGACTGATCCTCCTCTGAGTTTGAAGATGGAGATGGTGATTTTCTGCTTTTAAGCTTAGACTTTTTTGCACCAGACATACCGCTGATCCATAGGTCCAAAAAGTTCTAGTTTGGTCACATCACTCCATAAAAAAATTCTTCCAGAACTCCACAGGTCGATCCAAATGAGTTTTAGAATGTTCAAGTTGGTATTTTTGCTCTTCTTGGTCAAGAGTAGTTTTCAGCAAGATTCAGCAAGAGTTCTTCTTATACACTGCATTAAAATGTTTTTCCTCCTTTCGTCAGGTCATCTTGAAAGTCTTTGGCTGTACATTGCAGGTTTTTCCTCAGTTGTTCAGATCAAATATTTTATGATATTTATGATAAAGGTTTTCTGGTACAACACATTTTAAACTAAGAAATAAGGCTGCCAGCTGTGTCTCTAGGAACTTTTAATATCTCGGAAATCTTCATATAGCCTTAGACTTTCTAAAGTAATAAACTGATTTCTTCTCTATAGCTTTTGTGAGAGCTTTGTTGACTTTGTCATATTAGCTACTCAACTTTGGCACATGCATGGGCTAACTGTATGTATGTGTAACAACTTCAGCTAATTCTGTTTTCTAATAGAGTTTCTAAAGGTTTAGGCGTCTTTTAAGACATTATAGCTCCCCAAATAATTCAGCAATGTTGAATAATTATGACATAGCGGTGTTATTAAAAAATCCTGTAACTCAAAAATATGACATTTTATATTAACATTATCAGTAATATGACAGTAATCTGTTTTAGTTGCAATTTTTAAGTCCTGGATCTTCAGAAAGCAGTCTCTGGGGGGGCTGAACATTTCGATTGCAAATGAATTCACAAAAGAAAATAATGAAATGAATGTAACTAAATACAAATATTTTACATGTTGTTTAAGTATTTTCTGATTTATTTAGCATTACTAACTGGACTTGTAAAACGTGTACTGAATGGTACAACTGCCCCTGATCTCCCCTACTCAACATAACACATTCTTTCTCAATGTAATGTAGAAAAAAGTTAGATGTCATGAGACTGAAGGGATGTGCATGCAGTATAAGGTGTGAGTTGACAATCACCTGCAGGTCCATGACATCCCCGTCATGTTGTGATTCACACAGTAACTGTGGCTCTTCATCAAACTCTCCGTCCATGTTAGAGACTCCATGATCTCCCACTGACCAGATCGACACTTTGTTATTCTGCAAACACACAATAAACGATGAGTAAAAACGAAACACCAGTGAGATGTGCCGTGGTAATTTATCTAAACTAGCGCTCCTGCCTCGTTGTCCCAGGATCCTGTGGCGAACACTTCAGGCTGCTGTAATAATGCTGGAGAAATAGGCCGCCACCGCGTCTTACTGATTTTCTGCGAGATGTATTTGGCTATTGGGTCCATTGGGTCTCACTGTTGTTGTCGTAATGTGTTAATGTTCAGTGCAGTGTGCTTGCTTCACATGTAGCAATGTATCCCGCCACCTCCGACTGCCGTGTTCCTAGTACGGCGGCCTCAAAGGACCAAACGCGATTCTGTTTGACAAAATTGTCACGCTGCTTTCTTCACATTTATTTATTTGTACAAAAAATCACATGATTAAATAATATAAAAATAGAGGTCTGAAAGCATCTGAATTTGAATTAATGGTTGGAGTACGTAAACTGAATTGGATTAAAACCTATTTAACACAATGTGGTTTCATATACCAAAGTGTGTATTCAAGAGAGTCTGATGGTTAGATTTTTTTATTATTTAAAAAATCATATTCACCCAAAGTTTCACACCGCTATCTTGTGGATTAACAGAACGATTACAATAAATAGAAATACAGCATGGTATGAAAAATGTTTTATGTTTTAATGTTGTAGATCTGTTAGATGACGCTGGTCAATTTATTCAACATAATTCATTCATGGAGAAATTTGAAAAAAAAAAAATTTCCTTTAGAGAAATTAATATTCTGTGTAAAGCCTCCCCCTTCTTTAAAACAATACAAAACTCCCTCACATATTTAAATGTATATCTGTTGAAGATGGAATACATATTGGGATAAAAAGTGTAAGATCAAAGTAATCGGGAATGTATTAAAATGTATCCTAGGTTATTTTCAGACTTCGGTACACCCTCAAAAATAAAACATTTTGATAATGAAATATTTAAAAACAAATTGAGTAATTATCTTAAATGACAAATTACCTAAAATGAAGGTTATTCTGTTTAGAATTATTAACAATGTTTATCCAGCTGCTGAAATTTTACGGGAAAGATTTCATTTTGAGGTAGATTGCGTTTTTTTGTTTAGAAGAACCTGAAACCAAAAGTAAGTGAAATAACAGTAAACCCTCTATAAATTGTTTTAAAAATGAATGTAAGAAATACATAGAATCTTTAAAAAAAACTTATAATCAACTGTATAAAATCAATTGTATAAAACTAACTTTTTTTTTAATCAATTGTATAAAACCATGTATGTACCATCCTTTTAAGAATGGTAAGTTTTTGTATATTTATTTATTTATTTATTTTTCCTTGCAAAAATGTTTTTGTTTGTTTGTTGTATATAGTGTGTGTGTGTGTGTGTGTGTGTGTGTGTGTGTGTGTGTGTGTGTGTGTGTGTGTGTGTGTGTGTGTGTGTGTTATTATATATATATATATATATATATATATATATATATATATATATATATATATATATATCATATATCAAAAGTTTGGGATCAATAAGATTTTTAATGTTTTTTTTAAAGAAGTTTCATTTGATCAAAAATACAAAAAAATAATATTGTGTTCTATATTAATATACATTAAAATTTAATGTATATCTGTAGTTAAAGTTGAATTTTCAGCATCATTACTCCAGTCTTCAGTCTCTTCATGATCCTTCAAAAATCATTCTATGCTGATTTATTATCAGTGCTGAAAACAGTTGCTTAATATTTTTTTGGAACCTGTGATACTTTTTTTAGGATTCTTTGATCAACAAAAGGTTAAAAACAACAGCATTTATTTAAAATAGAAAGGTTTTAACAATATACACTACTTTTTAACAGTTTGGGGTCAGTAAATGTTTATTCTTTCTTTAAAAAAAAAAAAAACTTTTATTCACCAAGGATAAAAAGTGATAGCATAGATTTACATTGTTAGAAAATATTTATATATTTTTTGATAATTCTAATAATAAATCAGCATTTTAGAAAATTCAGCTTTGCATCACAAAAATAAATTATATTGTTTATATAATTATATATTTTATATTAAAATATTAAATTAAATTTTAATATTAAATATTAAATTTTATATTAAAATATATTAAAATTTTATATTAAAATATTAAAATAAAAAACATTATTTTATATTGTAATAACATTTTGCAATATTAATGTTTTTTTCTGTATTTTTGATCAAATAAATGCAGCCTTGATGAGCACAAGAGACGTCTTTAAAAAAAGTGCCCCTATTATGCCATGTTAAAGGTAGTTAATATTGTTGTAATCAGGGGCGGATTAAGGTTGTCAGGGGCCCCTAGGCTGATCTATGTGTGAGACCCCCCCCCCCCTTTGGCCCACCGACTTTTCAACAGGCCCATCCCAAAAAAATTTTTTTTAATATATTCTAATTTTGTCAAGAATTATATAAAAAAAAAAAAATCGGCAGTAAGCTCATAATTTGTGTTAAAATAGTCTAAATATTGGTTTAAAAAAGTTAATTTTAAAAAGCTGGTTATGTCTAAACTGTCTTTGTTTCTGCGCAAGTTCAGCAGACATTGGTTCGTCTTTGTTCCGATCAGAGCATGTGAGCGGAGAGCGCATTCTGAATATTCCGCTTGCTCATTCCACTCAGGGTCGCTGGCTCAACCCAGAATGGCCTGCAAATATGTGGAATAAGGGCTGCCTCCGACTAAAGTCAACTAATTGTTCATTCAAGCCATTCGTGGACAAATCGCCCCTTTATATTAATTTCATTACTTAGGCTATATACCCGATAGATGAGCGTTTACGTAATATAGCCGCACTCAAGCGCAGACCACAAGGAGACATTTAATTATTTATTAATAAACTGGTGTTTTCTGTGTCGCAGCAAAGATGAAGTTGACGATGTGGTCTCGCCATGAACGCCAGAGAGAAACGCACATTTCATATGATTACATATTCAGAGAGAAGGCTAGCCTATTTATTTTAGTTTTGAATATTTTCGTTTAAAAGTAGACATTTCAAACTTTCTATAATAGATAGCCCATATTTCTCAAATCTGTGAGGCACAAGCTGAGTTTCGGCGCCCTCCAGTTCACATGCAATGCAACTGATCGTGTCGGCGCCTTATTACATTGTCTGCTATATATTTGCTTGTTATTTATTAAACACAGGCAATTGGTTGATAAAACATCAAAATTAAGATACAATTCATACAAAACGAAAATCTTTTAAAAAAGAGACTACAAAACAAAACTTAATGAAGTGGTCAAAATGTTTTACCCATGTCTCCAGACATATTGCACATCTCATGATGTATCATATCTTTCTCATGCTGCATGCTCACTGCATGCTCACTTTCATAATCAACATTGATTAAATTAAAAAAACATAATGATGTCACATATTTTCCAACCCAGCCCTATTTTGTCAAAAGAAATGTTCTTGATTACAAGAAAAATACAGATTTTTTCTTGTTGTGGTTTATTTTGTCTTTCCTTTATACAGATTTAAATAGTTTCGTTTTCGAAGTAGGCTACTCTAAATTATGTCAGTGATTCTCCGATGTTAAATATGATCAAGAATTATTTTATTTCGATCTACAGTGTAATAAAAGTTGAGAAAAAGATTAGCCTATAGCCCTAAATATATATATATATACACTACAAGCGAACTCCTTTTTTCTTAACTTTTAACTTTTTCTAAAAAATTATAAAGAATATTAAATCAACTTAATAGGCTAGGTTAACGAATTTTCTTATACAAACATAACGAATGCACTTCAAAACGAAGTTTTCAAATAATATTATTTTACATATTAATAGTTGTTTTAAACGAATTTATAGTGCTTTACATTTATTAAGTAATGTTTAATTTCGTTCGTTTAGCTCTCTGGAAATGTAAAGAAAAATACCCTTTGAATTCGTTTTCAATCCCTGGTTTTAAACAAGCATATATTTGAGATAATTTATATATTATTGCTTGAATAAACGTTTAAAAATAGTGCTAGAAATTGTATAATTAAGGAAATTAAACAGACCTAGGCATTTGAAAAGACATGTGTCTAATAATTCCAAAAAGAAAGAGAAGCATTGGACATAATCAAAATATTTATTAGGAAAACCATTTTCTTAAGAATTAAGGTGCTGCATGTGTTTATCCAGTCTAATCGTCTCTAACCCGTCTTTCCCAACAAAAATCCCACCCCCTCTCAGAAAATACATAAAACTAACATTACTGAGCTATATACGTTTAAAAGTAGCCTATAAAATGGTACAATGGCATTGCTCAGTTAAGCGTGTTGGGAATCGGGCATTTTGTTCCGCCTCAGCTTTATTCAACAGTTAATAACGCTTAACATTCAAAAGTTAAATAGGTCTGTGTATTTCAAAGAAAATTGTGTCTAGTACAATATGAATTACAAAGGGTTAATTGGCATCTTTATTTCAAACGACCCGACCGACCGCGACCCGAATAACATTAGAAATATTTTTGGATGACTCGTAACCGCGGGTAACCGCAGCCTCCCGCTCATTTTGGATCAACCCGCGCATCACTGGTGGGGAAGGGAGACTGGAGAGAGGGCCGCACAGGAGATCACCTTTTCTCCGCTAATTTGGTCTAGGCCTATATTACCTTTATATTGCTTTTGTATATCAACATGCTTTAGACATATTTTATTTGTTATTTATACTAGTAGCCTGTCGTGATGATTTTTCACGACCCAGATTTTTTGGTGCCCCCCGCAGCCCAGGAATGATGCTTATGATACCTAATGGAGATTCCAAAGCACTCTTCTTTGGTCAGAACCACGGAGAGCGATCGCGAAGTCCGTCCTATGCACCGAAACTTTTTTACAATGCAACAAAATATTTAAAGAGCAAGCTATTAAAATGTATATTATGTATAGTCACAGATAATTTAACAGTATATTAGTCAGTAATTTTTATTAGGTTAAACAGTGATTAGATAACGTTTTTAATTTAACGTTCACAATTGGTCTGGCCCATCCAAACTGGTGTCCCTGCGCCGTGCCGTGCCTGGTTCGCACTTAAGTATAAAAAAAAAAAAAAATTGTCTGGCCAATCCGAGGCCCCTGAACACGTGAGGCCCCTAGGCTGCAGCCTATGTAAGCCTGTGCGTTAATCCGCGCCAGGTTGTAATAGTCTCTTAAAACAGGTTTACATGTATGCAAGTTCAAAAAACACTTTAGTTTTCTCAAAAATTAGATTTAATTTTACCCCGTTTCTAAATGATTCGTAAACGACTCGTGTGAAGCAGTTCGAAGAATCAGTCTCTCTAAACCCCTCCTTTCAGTGAGCCCTCACTGCTGTGATTGGTCAGATGGTGCAGTCCTTTTGGATTGGTCTACCGCTTCAGCGCAAAACGAAACGCCCATTGGCATAACTGAATGACAGCTGTGGAGACCTGTTAATGCATAGAAAAGATAGCCTCGATTTTACCCTATCAATTCGAGCCGGAGTCTGACGATGAAACGGTTGAAGAAGTGGCACATCGACAAGAAACTGTTTTGCAAGCACGACTGGAGCAGGACGTTTCTCAGTGGGTGTCATATTATAACTGTAGAAAGTGCTTGCAATTTGCTTTTGTAAGCGAACCGGGCACACCTCTACGTTGTGAACTTCAACACTGTAACGTACAACCCATAACACTGCGTTAAGCCATCGTTTATCATTATCATTACTTAAACTAATAAGGCAGACAGACAGTCAAGCTGCATCAATCACAATTTTTAGACTACACTCACAGCTGAAAAACAGAACTACAGAAACGCAAGTTAGCCGCTTACCAAGACATGTGCGGGGTTGTTACACACCATAACGTACACAAAGACGTATTTTGAACGATCGCTAGAAAATACAATCATCAATTATTAATCATACTTACAGGTAGAAGTTCAGAGGAGCAAGCCGGTCCAAATAAACTGGGCACTGATCCATTTTTTAAAACCAAGCGTTTGGTGAATCTCGCGTTGTAACGTTACTCCCCAAGATTGGAAAAACAGTCATCAGTAAAATGAGGCGAACACAACACAAGATTGGCATTGGACTGCTGAGGTGTTGAAAAAATTAATGTTAACCACTCATTCTTGGTAGTTTCATCTTTCGGAAGGGCATATAAAACAAATACACTCTCACAGCGCAGGGCGTCTTCTTGACATGATGTAACGTTAATCCACGTGAAAATGGTAGGCCTACTGTTTGTGGGCGGGCAAGTTGTTCGCGAAATTGAACGTGGGCGGACATTACGCAAATGTGTAGCTCGTGACGTGTGGCCGTTACAGAAAAAAGATTCGAATTGCTGACGACTCGTTTAGGCGAATGTGAGCCGACTCTTTTTTTTGTTAGACAAAAACTTCATTTATAGTGCACTGTCCGCGTCACAACTTTGCAGATAGTTTATGTTCACATACAGCTACATGACACACTACATGAAATATCATATTTGAAAAGGCATAATAGGGGCACTTTAAAAAACAAGTCTGATCCCAAACTTTTGAGCGGTAGTGTATACACACACACACACACACACACACACACACACACACACACACACACACACACACACACAGAGACATTTATGTATGACTATGGCAAGCCATTTTAGCTTTTAGTGTTACTCGTCGTAATTGCATTTTTACTTGTAATAATTCAATTAGAGAGCTCTCTAATTCAATTCTTACTAGTAACAATTATAATTAGAGAGCTCTCTAATTTAGTTAGAGAGCTCTGCAATTGTATTTTTACTAGTAAGTTCTGAATTAAAGAGCTCTCTAATTTAGTTCTTACTAGTAACAATTGAATTACAGAGTTCTGCAATTACATTCTTACTAGTAAGAATTCATTTAGAGAGCTCTACAACTCAATTTAGAGAGCTCTTTAATGCAATTCTTACTAGTAAGAATTGAATCAGAGAGCTCTCTAACTGAATTAGAGAGCTCTGCAATTGTAATCTTACTAGTAATAATTTAATTAGTTCCTACTAGTAACAATGCACATTAGAGAGCTCTCTAATTCAGTTCTTACTAGTAAAAATGCAATTACAGAGCTCTCTAATTCAATTCTTACTAGTAAGAAATCCAGTTACAGAGCTCTAAAACGCATATTCATTAGATGCAAAACAGATTCGCGATTACACGCATTTCCCTTTCTAAATCCCGCCTGCGGTGATGCACTTCAAAATAAAAGCCCCTTAATTTTTCTTATGCATTTTCATTGTGTTAGAATGACCATAAAAGTGATATGACAGCTTGGATATGTTTTGTTTTTGAAAAATAATATTTATTCACTAGATTAATTTTCATATTTATAGTTCTGAAATACTTAAAAGCAAAGAAGACACAAAAATGTTCGCTCTAAAAAAGTTAATGTCGGTCAAAATGTCTGGTATGATGAAGTTTACCAGACAAAATTTCATATCATTTTGGTGTTTATTATGCACTGTAACATGCGTGCAAATTTTTGAGCTACATATATAGGCTAATAGGCTAGTTGACACTAGTTGATAAAATGTGTTGTTATTATTATTATTATTATTTTGGTCAAACATTGGGAAAGAAATAAATTTGCGATATATTGTTTAATCGATAAGCACTGAGGAGATATATTTTGCTGAGTATGCGATTGTCCTGAAATCATGGCTGGTTTTGTCCTGTCTAACCGCCAGTAGGTGGGAGCCCAACCCTGTCGTAAATGAAAGATTAATTTAAAACAGATTCATAAAATGTATGAACGTACTATGCGCGCCCAGTTTTCCCGCCTGGCAATTGAAGCTACATAACGCCGTGTTGCATGCTGGGGCGCTGCCATTCCAGGAGGATCCATTACCCACCCCTCTCCAAAGAGTATACTCTTTGCCCTCTCTGCTGTAAATGTTTATCCATTTAAGAGATTGGTGGCGGTAAATCATTTAAAGATCCGTAAAACAAGAAGAAGAAACCGGCTTACTTTTTTTTTTAAGTAAAATATTCCCGTTCTTCATCGTTTCGCTTGCTATTTTATTGCTTCACATGATAATTAGATTTTTTTTTTCACTTCAAGTTTTGTAGAATATGGTGTAAATAGCGTGAAAACAGTGCCGCGCGGTGGACTCACACAAATAAAAGTGTGTTCAACAAGCTGTTAGAAGTTCATCCATTTCTTTGTTGGAAGTGTTGCAATGATGGAGTGTTATTGTTGTCATTGTGATTTTTTTTTCCCATGGCCACAGAGACTCAGAGATTGTGGGTCACAGCAGGCAGACAGACACAATTTTTGTTTATATATTTATTTCAACAAATGTCATCCAAAATAAAAACCCTGGGAGCTTGTTAACAGTTTAGTAGCATTTTAAAATGCTGTTTTAATGTACCAAGATGTTAAAAGACACGCAGAGCCCAGAATATTAACTCCACGAGTTTAACTAACACCTGAAACGTTTTACTCCCTTTAGAAAATAATCATCATAAAGAAACGCTTAGCATGACTTATACGTTCAGACAGACCGTTATATTTAAAGGTCATATTTTAGGCTTAACATGGAATGCTTTATTAGTAAGGCGTGTACAGAATGTGCACTGCATTGTTCAGTTTTCTCTCAGAACGAGGATCTAAGTTACTATTGCACTTCTCGATGACGCATAAATCACATACAACGATTAAATTTTTTCACATTCATGACAGAACATCAAAATACTGTCCTAAATTCAATAGCGGAAAGGCAGCGCGATCTTCCCGGTATGGCGAATAAACAAAACAGTCCCAGAATTCAACGCGGCGTGAAGTCAGCTTCACATTCTCAGCCAAATGAATATGCATGAGGTGTAATTACCATAATTAGGTGGTTTTGAATAGAGAGCTCTACAATGCAATTCTTACTAGTAAGAATCGCTATTGTAGAACTCTACAATTACATTTTTACTAGTAAGAATGCAATTACACAGCTCTACAACTGCATTCTTACTAATAAGAAATACAGTTAGAGAGCTCTCTAATACAATTCTTACTAGTAACAGCTGAATTAGAGAGCTCTGTAATTGCATTCGTACTAGTAAAAATTCGGTTAGAGAGCTCTACAATTCAAATTTTACTAGTAAGAATTAAAGTAAGAGAGCTCTTTAATGCAATTTGTACTAGTAACAATTGAATTAGAGAGCTCTGCAATCGCATTCTTACTAGTGACAATTGGGATAGAGAGCTCTACAATTGAATTCTTACTAGTAATAATTACAATTAGAGAGCTCTTTAATGCAATTATTACTAGTAACAACTGAATTAGAGAGCTCTTTAATTCAGTTAAAGAGCTCTCTAATTCAGTCTTTACTAGTAAGAATTCTAATTAGAGAGCTCTCTAATTCAATTGTTACTAGTAAGAACTGATTTAGAGAGCTCTTTAATTTAATTACAGAGCTCTGCAATTAAACATATCTTTAATGTGTTTTTTAGTAAAAATTGAATTATAGATCTCTGTAATTGCATTTTTACTAGTAATAATTAAATTAGAGAGCTCTCTATTCAGAATTGTTACTAGTAAAAATGTAATTGAAGAGCTCTCTAATTGGAATTATTACTAGTAAAAATTGATTTAGAGAGCTATTTAATTTGAATTGTTACTAGTAAAAATTGATTTAGAGAGCTCTCTAACTGGAATTCTTACTAGTAAAAATTCAGTTGTAGAGCTCTGTAATTAAAAATAAATGGAAGTCAATGGAGACATATGACTAGTTAAAAATAATTTGTAGAGCTCTCTAATTACAATTGTTACTAGTAATAATTGAATTACAGAGCTCTCTAATATGCATTGTTACTAGTAAAAATGTAATTATCGAGCTCTCTAATTGAATTATTACTAATAAAAATGCAATTACGACGAGTAACACTTAGAATATTTTAAGCTAAAACGGCTTGCCATATATGACTAGAGATGTAATTATAGGAAAGTGTGTATTTTTCATATGCATATTTGTCTTTCCCACTTTTCAGCATTTTCACAATATGTATTGTTTTAAAGCAGCATCACAGAAAATTAATGAAATTCATCTTTAAAACCAGAAAACAAAAATGAAATGCTAGTTTCTCTGCACGGTGCATCATAAAATAATTTTTACATTAATATTATTTACCTTTTATTAGGTAAATATCAACAAAGTCAGGGTATTTTTTTTTATTGCAGAAGGAGAAATAGGCAAAATAATAACAAGATGAACGTACAAATAATAACAATACAACTTATAAACAAAGAAAAAAAAAACATAGCACACATTTAACACATTTTAACAAATAAAGATCTTACAAAACGCCAGGGTAAATATTTTAGTCTTCGACTTCTTCTAGTAACGTATTAAATTACGCCAGACTTCTGCGTCATGTTTAGTGATGCAATTTAAAACCTTTTGTTTGCTTGCTACACTGCCTTTATTTTCTTTTATGTGAATAGCTCAACTTAATCATAATTAAAACACTTATTTCTTTTCACTGCTGGTTTTAGCAATGCACCTCGTTCAGGATTAAGAAAACGTGCCAAAACGGTCACCCTAATAATGCCTTACGTCACGCGATAACGCGCTTGTGCTTTCCTCCTGTTGGCGGCGCGCAGCACAGCGACTGTACTACCAGAATTCCCAAACCCGAAAATGTGCACAAATATGATCCAATGTGAAAACATCGTAGAGAATGAGTGACGCAGCAGTGAATTGATAAGCGTGTTGCAGGACATGTCTAGTGACGTATCCGTGCTGGAAGTGGTAACGGTCGTCGGAAGGGCGGTGTGCGCAGGCGCGGCGCTGACAGCCGCACTCTACCTGATCCGCAGAGTGTGTTTAATAATGGCCTGGAAATCCGGAGGAGCGAGCCATGCAGAGCTCGTCAACAACCTCCGCAGTGAGTTTTGCCCGGTTTGCATGATTAAAAGAGCAAAGTCAGTCATACTTACTGTAGAGCTTAGTAACGGGGGTTTGTTTACGTCGTCTTAGTGAAGGAAAGTGCGCGTCTGGGAGCTAGCATTGCGTTACAGCTGAGGGGGAAAGTGCGCTGATGCGTGTTTGGATGGCATGACTCCATCTCGGCGTTGTTCATGCGTGTGATATCATTTCAGACAGGCACATGGTGGCTGCTGTTTAAAACTTACAATGCGCTTCATGGCTCTTCATTTTTGTTAGCTAGCTGCTAGCGTAATGTTAGTGTAATATGCGACTCTCAAACCACCTGAAAATAATCAGCTTTGTTTAAACAATTGCTTAACTGTCTATATCATGTTTGATTTAGGTTTATGTTTTGTATTGCTTTGACTGAACAAACATGTGGTTTTGTTCACATCGATGACACAGCAGCACCTGTGTTAGCATTTACGTACTGAGTCCAGTGTATATACTCGTTCCTGCAGGTATATACAATTTGTGTAAAATAAAAAATAAGACACATTTTTCCTAAGCGCCAGGTTGTTAATATTTTTAAAGTGTGTAGTTATTTAATGATCGAATATGCAATTTTATTTGGATTTGTTCAGTGGGCGTGGCACACCACATGCTGCCAGTGTCATTGTATGATGACGTCACTCTGGACTTTATGCATCTGCAGTTTAGTACTTTGAGCCTTGATATTATTAATGCTGCGTACGCATTGAAGTCGATGTCTATCTATGTAATATAGATTTTCCCTCAGATCAAATGTGACCCTGGACCACAAAACCAGTCATAAGGTTAAATTTTACAAAACTGAGATATATACATCATATGACAGCTCAATAAATAAGCTTTCTATTGATGTATGGTTTGTTAGGATAGGGCAATATTTGGCCGAGATACATCTATTTGAAGATCTGGAATCTAAGGGTGCAAAAAAAATCAAAATACTGAGAAAATCACCTTTAAAGTTCTCCAAATTAAGTTCTTAACAATGCATATTACTAATCAAAAATTACATTTTGATAGGTTTACAGTAGGAATTTTACAAAAAAATCTTAATGTAACATGATCTTTACTTAATTTCCTAATGATTTTTGATATAAAAGAAAAATCAATAATTTTGACCCATACAATGTATTTTTGGCTATTGCTACAAATATACCCCAGCGACTAAAGACTGGTTTTGTGGTCCAGGGTCACAAATATGTTTACTATTGTTTAATAATTTTTATTACTAACTAATCTAACAGTTGACTATTGGCCAGAGAGACTAATAATACTCGTCTGGCATGTAACCCATCCTCCTGAACTCCTGGCTTTATTCAGAGGTCAAGTGGTCAGTGTGCTATATTTAGTGGTGCTTGCTAAGACTAAGTATCACTGTTACTGTTCCTGCTCCTTAGGGTTAGGGATTTGAACAAACTGCTCATTTAAACTTGTCACTTGTCCTAACAAATGGAAGTCAGTTGTTTCTCTCACCATTGTGTGCTGGAGTATGTTTAACTCTTGGTTGTACCATGCAGTTTGTGCTTAGTCACTTTGGGCTACAGAAGTAATTAAGTGTTTGTTTAGTCTACTTGCATATATTTTTTCAACTACATGAGATTCATTTTCTAAATACCCCACATAATTAGGCATATATCAGACCTCCAAAAAATCATATGTTCCCACATCAGGCATCAACGTCCTTTTATTATTTACAGTTTTTGTTTTTCAGATTGAGACACCTTTTTTCAACCCCGTAACAGACAAAGTGGGATTTTACACAGAACTTGTTATAAAACAAACATCTACCTTCTGCTCATGTGTCCCTGATAACAATGTAATGATAGCAAATGTAACATGTTATCATATTTTTTGTTTTACATTTTTACAGGACTGAAGCTAAAAACACACTAATTGTGTTTCTTTGGTCTCTTTATTTTTATAAAAAAAATATATTTTTAATTTAGAAGTTTAACTAAAACCACAATTCTATTGTTTTAGTCCTTGACATGTCAGATAGTGATCAACAAAAAGTGCTTTTATTAATTGTCTTCCCTATATTTTTTCAAAAATATTAATGTGACGGGGTTGAAGTCTGTAACACGTTTGAAGGGATACATTGCCTTCAGTTTTAATTTTTGGTTTTGTTTCTGTCTCATATTTTTCTTTTTTGGGGGGGTCAACATATCTGCATGCCCAACACTGTCTTTCTGCTGCAAATGTGGGTGCAATTTCTGATCTAGGATGCTTGACAAAGTTAAAGTGATCAAATTACATCAAAAATCTATTTATAACAAAAATATGAGTTTTGTAAGTAAGTGAGTCATGATTTTGGTAAGTATATATTTGTTGAAACCATGACTCTTTTATTTATTTTTTTTCATTAAAAATTATGTATAAGTCAAGTAAAGTTTACAACCCCGTAACAATGAGAAATACATATATTTGTGACAGGGTTGAGGTTTATCACTCAAAGTTGCCACTGCTCCTCATGTAGTTAGGAGAGTAGACATATGGCAGCAATAAAACAAGTACATTTGTATATACTTATGGATTAAAATAAAATGTTGAAAAATAAAAAAAAATTCTTAATTTTATGTGACGGGGTTGAGTTGTTAAGCTTGACAGTAACCTCCCTGATAATAATATGCCTCAAAAATATGAATAAAACGTATTCTACTAACCATTTTCTGCACCACTATTAAAGAGACTTGAATGATCTCATTTCTGGTAAATAATGTCACACTCACACATGTGTAGAGTTTAAATTATTATGGGTGTAGAATGGTTAGTGTGACAGGGTTGAGTTCAGACTGAGGGACATAACTTTAAAGCCTGTTTTTTATTAAATATCTTGCAGGGTTTTTTTTTTTTTTTTTTTTTTAGAAAGGAACACAAATGTCTAAAATCACAGACCAATGCACATTTTGTTGTTTTTCTAAGTATAAACTCAGTAAAGTGCCTCAGGGACATGACAAAATGCTTGGTTTGAGATAGACATAAGACATTATTTTATGCAAAGAAATATTAAAATGCAATAATTATTTTCATTTATTTTAATCGGCATACCAAAATTTTGTGAAAAGCTTTGAACAATTAATTTTGATTAACCACCACTTTAGAAACTCTGGAGGGCTGAAATATTACAGAATCCCAGGAATGACCCTTATAGTATGTATATTGCAGTGGTATTAACTGAATGTTTGTGTTTTGTGCCCAGAAAATGGGATCATTAAATCAGACCGCGTGTATGAAGTTATGTTGGCCACAGACCGTGCCCACTTCTCCAGATGTAATCCATACATGGACTCGCCACAATCTATAGGTAAGCTCCAGAGTTATTTTGTTGTCACAAATTTGTCATCTATAGCTATTTTGCTCCCATTATAGTGTCCGATGTGGCCAAAGCTTAGTGAGACAAAATTCCTGGTTTCTGTTTTTACTGCTCTGCAGAAATACTCCAACCACATTATTTTCCCTGTCTGTCTAATATAACAAGATTTTATTAATTTATTGAAATAGTCTCAAACTGACATTCAGAGGTACAAACAAAGCAAAGTGATGTTTTCTGCTTTCAATGTAGATGCAGTGTTAGACAAAATGCAGAACTCTGGTGATTCTGTTGATGTGTTTTCTCTTTGGGATGAAGGTGTTTTTTGTAATTTTGTGCAGGTTACCAAGCAACAATCAGTGCACCACACATGGTAAGTTAAACTGCTTTAGCACCATTTGTAGTAGCAGCTATTGGCCTGTTTGCAGTAGGCGCTGATGAACGCTCATTTGTGTGCTGTAGCACGCGTATGCTCTAGAGCTCCTCCATGATCACCTGTATGAAGGAGCAAAGGCTTTGGATGTGGGATCAGGCTCTGGAATCCTGTCCGTCTGCTTCGCCAGAATGGTGAGTCCCTTTGCTGCCGATCGCAAATTAAATGTAGAGCAATGGCGTTCAAACATTTATGACACTGTTTAACTGTTCTAATGTACAAAGGTGTGTGTTATGGTGGAGCAAACCTGCAAAAATAAATGAACATATGAGGAGGCCTAAAATGTTTCAGTTTTCAGAGAATTTGAAAAAGCTTAGACTAGTCTTAAAAAATTTGTCATCTTAATTAATTTTCTTTTTTTTTCTTTTTTTTTTAAAGGATTACTCCACTTCCGAAACAAAACGTTCCTAAAAATTTGCCATCCCCCATGCCATCCAAGATGTTTATGACTTTCTTCAGTCGCGAAGAAATTAAATTTTTTGAGGAATACATTACAGGATTTTTCTCCATATAGTGGACCTCAATGGTGCTCAATGGATTGAAGGTTAAAAATGCAGTTTCAGAGCAGCTTGAAAGGGCTCTACATGATCCCAGCCAAGGAATAAGGGTCTCATATAGTGAAAAGTTTAGTTATTTTCTAAAAGAATTTACAATTTATATACTTTTTAACCACAAATGCTCGTCTTGTCTAGCTCTGAATGCATATGGTAGATGTGCACTCCAGTTCAAGACAGTTAGGGTACCGACCCAGTGTTTACAAAATTAACTTACAAGGAGGGTCAAACACCCTTTTACAAAAAAAGGTAAAACAGTGATGCACTGTAGGGCGATTTTGAAGTTGAAGACGCACAGAGTATGTATGCACCTCAGAGCTAGACAGGACGTGCATTTGTGGTTTAGACGTGTATAAATATTAATTTTTTTAAAGAAAATGACCCATCGTTTCACTAGATAAAACCCTTATTCCTCAGCTGGGATCGTTTAGAGCCCTTTGAAGCTGCATTGAAACTGCATGTTTAACCTTCAATCTGTTGAGCACCATTGAAGTCCACAATATGGAGAAAAATTCTGGAATATTTTCCTGAAAAAAAAAAAAACGATAAAAAAAATAACCGATTGTTTCACTATATAAGACCCTTTCTCATTGGCTGGGATTGTAAAGAGCCCTTTTAAGATGCATTTAGACTGCATTTTGGAAGTTCAAACTCGCGGGCATCATAGAAGTCCACTATATGAAGAGAAATCCTGAAATGTTTTCTTCAAAAAATGTAATTCCTTTGCGACTGAAGAAAGAAAGACATGAATATCTTGGATGACACAGGAGTGAGTAAATTATTAGGAAATTTTAATTCTGAAAGTGGAGTAATCCTTTAAGACTAGTTATAACTTTTCAAAGTCACTTTCATGAAGTCTAATTTGATTCCAAAAAAAAAGGAAGATTGATTGGTTAGTAAGACAAGTATGACACTTGTCTTACTTCTATTTGGTCAAATTATACTTAAATGGGTATTTCTTTTTTTTTTTTTTTTGTTGTTGTTTTCTTTTTTGATTTCCTTAAAAAAAACATTTGATGATTAATTCCTGTAATTATATATTGTTGGGTTCTTTATTCTTTTATTTATTTAGTCCAGGAAATTTTAGTTTTTTTATTCATATTTTTCTTTTTACTACATTTGATTATTTCTAGAAATAAATTCATACAAATTCTGGTATGTAGTTCTGGTACACCACAAGAGGTACTACCTGGAAGACTACACACCTGAAGAGACTTCGGTACTTTCTTGGCTTTATTATAATAGTTTTACAGGCAATATGCAAATAATTTTTTAGACACTCATTGCACATTCTTTGCAGTGAGGTCAGGGTTGGGGGTGGCTAAAAAAAAACTCAATGTACACACCATAAATAAGCACAAAAGTGCACGTGCTCACAAAGGGAGCACTCCGTTGTGACACCAGCTGCTAGTATACGCCTAAAATGATTGTTAAAGGAGAACTCCGCTGTGATATTGACCTAAAGTGTATTGAATCATGATACCGAGTGTGAACGTACCTTGCATATTTCATCTCGGTTTGTGTCCAGCTGTCCGAAATCTGGGGTCAGTTAGCCGATGCTCACAACAGGTTGTCAATGAAAGTCAATCGGGCATCGAAGGAGCCATGTAAATAAATCACTGTTTTACGCCATTTACGAGGCACAAAGTAGCTCCGCACTTCATCGGTAGACTTCCTAGGGCCCTGACATTTAAAACGAGACATTGAGAACTCAGAAAAAGCACCGGTAGTTTATTTACAAGAAGATTTATACAGACAGTACCTGGGAAAGAAAATCCGGTAGCCGCCATCCTGAACTTAGTCACGATAAATCGAGTGTCGAGCACCAATGAATTTATCAGGTTATCAACGTATCAGGTTGTAGTTTCCTTCGTGCTCGACACTCGACTTATCGTGACTACATTTAAGATGGCGGCGACTGCTCTGTTCCTGGT
The DNA here is from genome assembly GCF_049309525.1 of Garra rufa. Classification (NCBI taxonomy): domain Eukaryota; kingdom Metazoa; phylum Chordata; class Actinopteri; order Cypriniformes; family Cyprinidae; genus Garra; species Garra rufa. Next base: position 22,482,518 of record NC_133373.1, read on the forward strand.
GGAAGATGTCTGTATAAATCTTCTTGTAAATAAACTACCGGTGCTTTTTCTGAGTTCTCAATGTCTCGTTTTAAATGTCAGGGCCCTAGGAAGTCTACCGATGAAGTGTGGAGCTACTTTGTGCCTCGTAAATGGCGTAAAACAGTGATTTATTTACATGGCTTTTCCGATGCCCTGTTCACTCTCATAGACAGCCTGTTGTGAGCATCGGCTAACTGACCCCAGATTTCGGACAGCTGGACACAAACCGAGATGAAATATGCAAGGTACGTTCACACTCGGTATCATGATTCAATACACTTTAGGTCAATATCACACCGGAGTTCTCCTTTAATGCTTTAAAGAAAGTTACAGTCACTGTTGCTGAAACCACAGCCTTTGACAACCTAATCTCTGTGGATTTACTCCATTTAGCAAATGCTTAAAGCTTGTACCTTTCTGTCTGTCCACTTGTCGGAATGCCTCTCCATATTTGGCGGAGTAAAATTAGCCCAATCCTTTGAGTAACAGCTACAACAGGTCCGTTTACATATGGAAGCTGATGACTCTTTTTTTTTTTTTTTTTTTTTTTTTTTCTTCTTTGGTTTGTTCAGCATATGCATCCAACCAATTACAGTCTACAGGACCACCAAGTTTCTGAGTAGTTTCTGAAATGGGTAGTAGTTCCTGCAGTGGGAAAATAAATTTAAGTTAATATAGGGCTCATTCATTCACTTCTGCCGGTTTGGACCTCCATAGCTTGACGGTAGTTTGTTGTGTGTGCATTACAGTGGATGTCTTGTGGTGTTTTGTAGGTTGGGCCGAAGGGGAAGGTGATTGGCATTGATCATATAAAGGAGCTTGTGGAGGATTCTGTAGCTAATGTAAAGAAAGATGACCCTAGTTTGATCTCTTCAGGGAGAATCAAACTCATTGGTTGGTCTACTTACCCTTCTTTGGTCTCTCGCAGTTGTTTGTGACTGTTATACATTTTGTGTTTTATAATGTACTGTATGCCTTTTTTTAAGTATGGAGGAAAATTTTAATTCTAGCTGATATTGAATGGCCAACAGTCAGGACTATTTATATATATTTACATTACATTTTTTCAAATGTTATCGCATTTAAATCCATTTCTCAGATGTTTCAGTCATTGCAGGAGATATTTTAACAAGTACACAGATTTCCTGTAGAACCAGTTATGTGTTATTGTTTTAATGTTGTGACATTATCGTACAATTTTACATTCAGAGACAGGCGGTACACTAGAACAGAACAGCTCTATGGGCAAAGCTGTGTTATTCTGTAATGCTGTCTGTATGTGTGCAGTTGGAGATGGAAGAATGGGCTATTTAGAAGAAGCACCTTATGACGCCATTCATGTCGGAGCCGCAGCTCCCACAGTGCCACAAGCAGTATGTTTCCTTTTAATCTCAAATACACTTTACATTGGTCTGTGGTCTGTTAGGACAATATTTGGCTGAGATACAACTATTGGAAAATCTGGAATCTGAGGGTGCAAAAAAATCTAAATATTGAGGAAATCACTTTTAAAGTTGTCCAAATTAAGTTCTTAGCAATGCATATTACTAATCAAAAATTAAGTATTGATATATTTACAGTAGGAAACTTACAAAATATCGTCATGGAACATGATCTTTACTTAATATCCTAGTGATTTTTGGGATAAAAGATCATTTTGACCCATACAATGTATTTTTGGCTATTGCTACAAATATACCCGTGCTACTTAAGACTGGTTTTATGGTCCAGGATCACATATGTGTGTGTGTTTGTGTTGTAGTTGCTGGACCAGCTAAAGCCAGGTGGGCGTCTGATTCTGCCAGTGGGGCCAGCAGGAGGGAACCAGATGCTGGAGCAGTATGACAAATTGGAGGATGGCAGTACCAAAATGAAGCCACTGATGGGCGTGATTTACGTGCCTTTAACAGACAAAGACAAGCAGTGGTCAAGGTGGAAGTGACTTCCTGTCCTCTGTCCCCTCTCTCTTCTAGGGCACAGGTGAAACGGTGTGGTCCGGACAGCAGACAGAGGCTGCATTTGCCGCTTGTCATCTTTTTTGCTGCTCCATACCATGATGAATGGCTGCACAGTTTTGTTTTTGTTTTGTTTTTTAACTGTAACCCACCAGCCTGGTTTGACCAAAAAAAAAACATAATGTTTTAAATTTCTGGTTTGCCATTAACTGCTGGAATGGGCTTGAGGTTGTTTTTTTTTTTTTCTCCCCTCTAAAATGCTTTCTGAATGATGAAACATGAAAGCATGAAGACATCAAAACATGTTTAGACTTGGCATTATGGCTTTGTTCACACTGGCAGCCCAAATCTGATTTTTAAGGCAGATCAGATTCAAATCCACCAAAACTGAAAGATGAAATCTTTTGTTAATTTAGGTATATATGACATTACTTAAAGAGCAGGTCATATGGTTTTTTAAAGTGTCTGAATATGTCCCCTACAACAGGTTTAATTGCATCTTAGGTCATAAAACATTGTAATTTTCTCAGAATATGCATAGTCATTTGTCAATGATTTCGACTCTCTTCCATAAGCCTACTCTGCTCTGATTGGTTAGGTGGCCAAGCCTGTTGTGATTGGCACAGAGAGGAGTACTTGAGTAAGTTAGAAAGCACTAATATCTGTGTTGCCAAGTCCGTGGTTGTTTTTAATGTCTGAGGGTTGAAGCGACCCCAATAACGTCATATTTATCCCCTGGAATGTGAATTTACCAGGGGAACCACGACAAAAAGTTTGTATTTTACACCCTGGAACGTGACTTTTAACAGGGGACCCACCTCGAAATGCGATTGGGCTAGTTTTGTAGCTATTGGGCGGGTTTTGTTGTGAAAACCTGGCAACCCTGAGCAGCCTGTACATAAAACTAATATAGCGCTTCAATCCGTTCTTAGAATAATGACGTAAAAACGTTTTGTTTTACACTTATGCAAGTAAATCATGCCCACAGCTAAAGTTTAGCTGCTAAACTGTAAACACATAAAACAATAATGGTGGATGTTAGCTGAGTGCTAACGTGACTAACTGATGAAACAAAACTGTTTGTAAACCAAAATATGTCTTAGTTAGATTCTTTATTATTAAATGTAATTAGAATGACTGTAAATTAATCAACACGTTCTTAGGAAATAGTGTGTTCACACTGAATTATTAGAACTATTTTAGTAAGAAAATACTGTGGTTTACCTGGAAACTTACAACTGCACTAGGTATACATCACATATTAGCACAAAAAATAGATATTTTGAGCACTCGCTTGAAAATGTGCACATAATGTATCAGTCGTACTTGCAGATTGATGCTTGTTTTTCCAAATAAACAAGATTAGAAGCCGAAGAAGATAAAAGCCAAGATTAGAGAAGCAGTCCTCTGTAAAATGACAAGCACACAACAAAATGTTCGAATTGCATTGCTGTGGTATCCTGGAAAAATGAATTTTAACCATTGATTCTTCACATTGTCATCTTTCAATGACAACAAAACAAACTTGCTTTCACATCGCAGAACACAGCGTCTTCTCGGCATGACGTAAACACACTAAATAGCATAAGTGTTTGTGGGAAGGTCAGACTGTTCGTATTTCATGGCAGGCGATGATTCAGACAATATCTTTATCATGCACTTTTGTAACAACTTTGCAGACTGTTTACTTTGAAGGATAGCTACGTTACAAACTGCAAAAACTATATTTTCTGAAAACCCATATGACCTGCTTTTTAAACCTCAATGAGAGGAGCTCAGAAAGCCTCTGAAAATACATTTTCTATTAAATTGATTACAATTTGTGTTATATCATTTGCGAGACTAGTAATTGCCCCCAGCATAATTGCACAGCTAATTTATCCTTTGAATTTCCACCGTCGGACAGCTGCCACTGTGACATGTATTTAATGTCATATGCAGTGAGTGCTGAGCATTAGTGTGTAGATGTGAATGTTTAAGATGCTGCATTAAATGCATCCAAACTGACAGTTTCTACTGTCCATTTTTTTTTTTTGTAGAAGAAAGTCTTTTGGCATTGTGTTGACGCCTACATTGTTACTACAGCAACCAATGTAGATACACCAGATATCAAGACCACTGTCTGAATCCTGTTTCATAAGTGGCAAAGTGCAGACCATCAGCTTTTAAAGGCAAAATATATAAGATTTTTTGATTAAAATATCTAAAAACTACTAGAACAGTGTTATATATTTTGCTGACTTGTGTACTTTATCCCAAATGTTTCGAAGAATGTTTAAATCCAGAGGAATAAGCAATTTTGTGTCATTGCCAATGATGTCTTACACCCTTGATTTCCCGGTTTTATTTTGTAGAAAACATGGAAACCCCAAAGGTCGCTTTAATATGCTATGCATTTTATAAGGCGGGTGACGAACACACGAGTAGTATTACAACAGAACTTTCCACACACATTTAAATGTATCTAGTACAATAAAACAGCGCTGCTTTTTCCTACATACGCATGACCGAAAGAAGCAGAAGCGGTCAACTGTGGCATAATAAAAGCTCCGCTGCTTTTGAACTGTGTATCGTGTTCGTCTTTAAAGAAGAAGTTCACTTCCAGAACAAAAATTTACAGATAATGTATTTAACCCCTTGTCATCCAAGATGTTCATGTCTTTCTTTCTTCAGTCATAAAGAAATTGTTTTTTGAGAAAAACATTTCAGGATTTTTCTCCATATAGTGGACTTCTATGGTGCCCCGGAGTTTAAACTTCCAAAATGCAGTTTAAATGCGGCTTTAAGGGCTCTACATGATTCCAGCCAAGGAAGAAAGGTCTTATCTAGTGAAAAGATTGGTTATTTCCTAAAGAAATTGACTATATACTTTTTAACCTCAAACGCTCATCTTGTCTTGCTCTGCCTGAACATTTTTTTCCGGTTCAAGACAGGGTATGTCGAAAAACTCCTGTCTTATTTTCTCCCTTCAAAAATAATTTCAAAAACATCCTACATCGCTGCAGAAGTAACACCCTTAACAAAAAAAGGTAAAACAGTGATGTAGGACGATTTTGAAGTTGAAGGAGAAAATGAGATGGGAGTTTTTCGACATACCCGGAAAAAAAGTTCAGGCAGAGTGTTTGTGGTTAAAAAGTATATAAATTGTAATTTAAAAAAATAAAAAATAACCGATCATTTCGCTAGATAAGACCCTTCTTCCTCAGCTGGGATCATTTACAACCGCATTTGGGATCATTTGAAGCCGGATTTAAACTGCATTTTGGAAGTTCAAACTCGGGGCACCATTGAAGTCCACTATATGGAGAAACATCCTGGAAAAAACAATTTCTTTACGACTGAAGAAGAAAAGAAATGAAAATCTTGGATGAAAGAAGTGAACTTCTTTAATACATTAGCTTATCCATGGATATGTTGTTTGTCTTGCCGATTCCCGGATTGCATCGGCATAAATGGGGATAAAGACAACAACTCCTATGATTCCACACTCAATCATGAAGCCTTTGTTTCTTTCTTTGTTTTGAATATGCGCCCTCCAGTGGCGAAAACTTATATATTGTGCCTTTAAGACTGAATTTGAAAGACAAAATTGCATGCCATTTGAACACAGCCCATATTTCACATTAATACCTTTAGGATTGTTGAAACTAATTGTTGCATGTGTTGTTCTTATACTGTATGCACATGTCAGTTGTGAAATTTTGTATAATAACATCTTGCTGTTGTGTATCTTTGATGTTCACAGTAACCTTTTGTTTCTCTGTTGTTGTTTTTTATAGGGATGAACTTTGAAAGGATGATCCGGCAATACTCATCGCACCACATGCGCACACACACACACACACACACACACACAAACACAAACACACACATCCAAATGGACTTCACTGAGGAGAGCTTGTATAAATGCTCTATTTCCATACCTGTGACAGTCTGACGGCCGTGAAAGATGGATGTACTGATCAGATTATTTTATTTAAAAAGGAAAAAAGCGGAATAGGGCTTTGTGCTGAGATTTTCATGCCTGCAGTTTGAGAATTGTGTGAATGCATTTTTTTTTTTGGATGCGCAGGTGCATATTTCTTGTGATGACTTCAGTATTACAGTCAATTGGATTGTTCATGCATCTCAGCGTAATGTAAACAGAACACGGCGGTCGGCCTTTGTGCTGAATCCAGCCTGTGATTAAAACATAATTCACTGCTACATAACGTGTAGGGATGTTTTTGCTCTACAAATCCGTGTTAATAGTAATGGCTTGTGTTTTCAGCTGAAGCATGTGATGCCTAGGCCGAATAAACCACTTTACATTTAATAATTCCATCAGTACCACAGTAAGGCACAACAGACCATGTGTTACATTGATTTTACCACGGTTATGGGATGTTCTTTGGTCTGACGCAAAGCAAACATGTTTAACCGTGATAAAATCAGTGTAACAAATGGCTCAATATGTGATAATGTACAGTCAGCTGGTCATTATAGCAAACACTAAGTAGAACTGTTATTTCTGGATGCTTACCAACCAAATAAATGGACATGAATTGTTGAAAAGGTGAAACTATTTTAATATGTGAGAAGAAAGAGTGCAGAATAATATGAGTAATTGTTTATATGGGTGTTATTACAAAAGTCCACAGAATGCTGCCATTAACCAATCACAATCAGGTATTCCAGACAACAGAGTCTAATAATTGCTTTTAGAGCTGCAGCAATGGCAGTATGAGGAAAGACTCCAGTGTTCAATAAATAACTACAATTATTAATATCATTAAATGTAATAATAAAAACATTTCTCCTGGCAAGCACTAATTAGCTAAAACTTTAGGCTGTTTACAGTTGCTAAGCAATGCAGCAACATTAATATAGATTGGCTGATGGCTACGGGTGTGTGTTTATAGGCGGTTTGCAACGGGTATTTTACAAAGCGTATCCAATCGGACTCTACAGTCTGAGCTATAGTTTACACGTTGTATAAATTGAAATTTTAGAAATCAACTCCAGAATACTAAGACTGTTGTGATGATTTAGTCATGTTGCTCCAACCCATTAATATTTTCTTTGTTCTGTGAAACACAAAAGATGCTTTTCCACATGATGAAATTGCACTAAATTTGTAATCATCACCTTTAGATTTGATGTTGTTGACCCCAAACAACAAGCTTGAGAATTGGGAGCTACTGTATGGCGAAAGGGAAGATTAAATCTTCAGACTTGGATTGGAGCACATGGATGTTTTCTGTTCTTTGAGCTTGGCAGCAAAAACCATCGTCTACTTTATATGGAAAACAGAATCTTGGACATTTTGCTTATTTCACAGAAGAAAGAAAATCCAAGTTTGGAATGATATGAGCAGAGTTGGGTCACAAGTTCAGAGCACAAGTGTAGCAATATTACTGCTCACTATGAAATGTGTTTCACATCACTGCAGAGCTCAACATAACAAGCTTGTCTATATTATCTTAACGTGCAGCAAGTAAAGGCCCACTCAGATCTACACTTGCATACACAGCATTGAGCTAAACCTTCAGTGGTCATTTTGATTGTAAGCGGTTTTCAATGCCAATTCTCTGTGCATGTTTGTGTGTTACCTGCACGCACAAACGTGGCTTTTGACAAATAAACTCACTGCTAAGCAATGATCTGTTCATTCACTGGTCTATTCTTTCACACTATTTCACAGTCTTAACTATAGGAAAGTAGAATTTTGATGATAACATAAAATCGACCACAAAATGCTTCTCTGTCAATCTCCTATATTTGTTAGGCCATAGTAGTCGGATCACAAGCTAGTCAATGTAAACATTGTATTGTAGTGTAATATTAAGATGTCAAGAACTGTGCTGGGTTGCGCTTTCATTTAAAGGGGTCATCGGCTGCCCATTTTCCACAAGTTGATATGATTCTTTAGGGTCTTAATGAGAAGTCTGTAACATACTTTGATTCAAATTTCTCAATGGTAGTGTAAAAAACACTCTTTTTACCTTGTTAAAATCAGCCCTTTTTAGAGCAATCTATTCTGTTGCATGTTCCTTTAAATGCTAATTAGCTCTGCTTGCCCCACCTCTCTCTGCCTGGGATGATGAGCCGTAATGTTTACTTTAGCCGCATTTAGCCCCGTTTAGCGGCGAAATTTGCTAACAAGCACATTATTAAAGGGGTTTGGACTACAGCGTTTGTTTTCCGCATGCAATGATGTCACAACGCGGTATCCCGCCTACAGAAATTCAATTCGTTAGCGGGTTGGGGATTCGCCTAACTTTAGCGTGTATTATGGACAGCCACTTCTGGGATGCTTCAGCGAGCCGCAGGTCGTCTCAGCTTTAACTAAAGAATCCGTGAACTGCTCTGGAATCCGTGCTGGAGCGGCGCCATTGATGTGCGGTATAGAGGTTTCAAACACGCAGAGTCGCGGCTGATGTAAACACCAACACTGACTAGTGATCATCCGTGTACGCGTTGAAGCCGTGCCGTAGACGTGCAGTGTGTGGTAGGAGATTTATTCATCATACAGTGTAGATAGCTTCACTAGCCTTATGGTTTCGGGCATGCAAATAATAAATACATTAGCACAATAATGATAATATCACGTATCGGTGATCTCGCAGGCTGACGATAGGACCAACAATACTGTAGCGTTTTATTAGCTAACCTTTCATGCATCCTAGGTGTATACAACTTCCTTCTTTCAGACGAATGCAATCGGAGTTACATTAAAAATAACCCTAGCTCTCCCAAGCTTTAGAACTAAACGGTATAGACGAGTGTTTCTCTCCATCAGTCCAAAACAAGTCGATCCATAATAAAAAAAGTGCCTCACATGGCTCCGGGGCGGTCAGTAAAAGCCTCCTTTAGCGATCCGATGTGTTTTTGTAAGAAAAATATCCACATTTAAAACGTAAGAATGACTTTAATCTAGTTTGCTGCTTTGGGAAGGGGCGCAGCAGGGCGGAACGCGGTCTACGCTGTTTGCCAATCGCAACGCAGTGGGACTTTTGGTTTTTTGGAAGGTGGAACCCGGAACTAATCGAGCCGTTTGTGCCAGCCTGGGGAGAAAGCTATTGTAATAATGTAAATTATGTGAAAAATAATGCGTTTTTCGAACCACCAAGCATGACAGCATGTTCAAGCACACCCCCAAAACAAAATAAAGACTTTGTAAAATAGCATAATAGGACCCCTTTAAGAAAGGCCATTTGCAAAGATGCATAAAAAAAACCTTATACTCACTTCTGCTGTAGGTGAAGCTGCTTCACGAAAGATTTGCACAAACATAGACGCATATGTAGATCGGGATCTGCGCTTTCCTTTCAAAAACGAAAGTAATGTTAATTCTCTGCATCTTTAGCGGCTCAGATGTCATGAGTAAATGACTACTGCTATGTTCATTATTACATCCAACAACAGAGCACCTTAATCGCTCAATCAGAGACATTCTTGTCTTCCCCTGCACCTGAGTTGACACAATGGTGATCGGAGTTGGACTGTTTCAGCTCGGTGAGGGCGGGTCTAAGGTAAGGCACTCATATCAATCAACTATCCTGGGAGCGGCCTTTTCAAGAAGCCCAGAATGACCTGATTTTAACAAGGGGATATTATCCACTGGGTGGATTTTTATCATTGTAGGGTGGTTGTGTACACAAATTGCCAACACAAAACATTAATGTTCAAACAAAATGAAAAAGTTAGTTTTGCATCCGATGACTGCTTTAAAATATTAATTTCAGTAAATCTGGAGGGGCATACCTTTCACTAAAACTTAAAGGGTTACTTCAAAATGAAAATTAGCCCATTATTTACTCACCCTCCAGGCATCCTAGGTGTATATGACTTCCTTCATTCAGACAAATCCAATCAGAGTTATATTAAAAATGATCATGCCATTTCCACGCTGTAGAATTGCATGGGCGGGTGTTTCAATTCAACAGTTCAAAACAAGCCCAATAAAAGGCATCCATCCATAATAAAAAAGTGCCTCACATGGCTCCAGAGGGTGAATAAAGGCCATCTGTAGCAAATCAATGCATTTTTGTAAGAAAAATATCCATATTTAAAATGTAATCTAGTTTGCACCAACTGGTCATACACAGAAGCCCTTCCGGGCAGATGGCGTAGTTGTTGCGTATGTGCTGTAGCCTGGAAAAATCCAGACCCTAATCTATTAAGATTAAGGGTCTGGGATCGAGCAATGAAAACTGCCTAACTCGAGAGGCGGCACCAAGCATGCATTTGAAACTCTAACTGCACGCAATTGGATAACGCCACGACCAATCACAACAATACACGCTTAGCTACCAGCAGAGCTAAATGATGTTTCATTAACAAAGTTCGGGAGAAGCGCGTCAGATACTTAGCGTAAACATCACAAGTCAATCAGCGCCATAGGTTTAAATACAGCTGACTCACCTCAATTCACTCGATGGTTTATCAGTAAACCTCCACCACCCCATCTCATCACTCCGAGTTCTCGCTACTCCTATTGGGGGGTAACGTACTCTGGGTTCGGGCCACTCCCGAGCTCGGAGCCCTTCACCGGACAGCACGCCAAACATGCACTACTATTCTCCGGCTAATTATATGTAAGCGTGAACTCGTGAACTGATAGATTAAACTCTTGCCGTATCCAGTCGGCAAAACAGCAAAAACGTCCTTCTTGCAAAGGAACGATTCGAGTTTTCGGTTTTCTGTTCCTCTTTTATATGGAAAGCCAAGTCTAACTCGTTCATTGTAGCGGCCAAAGCCGTTTCAAACAACTTGTTGTTCATCTGTAGCGACAGCGATCTTTCAAAGTTTACTATATGATTCGGACGTCGCAGTGCTGTCATCATCAGCTTAGCTCGCCTCTGACCCGCCTACATCAGATACACCGATTTGATTGGTTCCCACAATTGCTTACGTATTGCAGTAACCTGCATCATTGCTCGATGCCAGAGTGTCTTGCAGAGACAATTCAAATTGTGCTCTCGCGAGACCTCTGGATTTCCAGGGTATATGTGCTGGTGAGTCTCGCACAAACCAGCGTTTTTTTTTTTTTTTTTTTTTTTTTTTACAGGAGCAAAGGAAGCAAAGTTTCCTTACTTTAGCAAAGGAAACCCAGTCTCCTCTTAGCTTAACCCTTCTGTGGTCCTCGTTTGGGAGTCACACTCATGCTCCTCACAGTCAAAAGTGACCGGACACCTGAAATGAATTTTTAAAATATAATATATTTTTGTTATTTTTGTTCAATAATATTTTATCTGTTGTATTTGAAGAGAATTGTATGGTACTAATTATTATTTATGCAATAATTATGATACATTTTTACCATTAAAAATAGTAAAGAAATAAAATAAAATAAAAAGTTTTCAATTAATGCAGGATTTCAGATTAAAATAGAGACTAGGCCTTTCAAATCAATTTTTTGAAGACAGATTAGCACCACCCGGTCAGAGCAAAGAAAGAAAAACTTGTAATTTCATAGTGTAACCACTAGAAGCCTGTATAGAAATCCCTAGTTGTTTGGACATAATTGCTTACTTATATTAAGTAGTGGACTTGAATACATATTAAGACATTCTCAAAGAGTACTTTTTGTCAAGTTTTAGATATTTTGTTTTGTTAGAAATAATGATTTCAAGTGTTAGTTTTTGCATTTTGATTATAGTCAATCCTAAACAGAATGTTAGAAAGATAACACAAGGAAGCAATTTCAAGTGGCATAATAGTCACCAAGTTTCATATCATTCTGATGAAGCTGTGATTTTTTAAAAATCCTTTGATCGCATTCGTCACTTCTGAGTGGCGCATGCGCAACGCCAATGCCTGGAGCTGCTTCTGTGTACAACCAGTTGGCGTAAGCTAGAATAAAGTGATTATTACATTTTAAATATGGATATTTTTTACAAAAATGCTTTGTTGTGCTATAGGAGGCCTTTATTCATCCCCACGGAGCATTGTAAGCCACTTTTTATTATGTGTGGACGCACTTTATTGGACTTGTTTTGGACTGATGAAGAGAAACACCCGCCCATGCAACCATGGTAATCTTTAATGGAACTCAAATTGGATTCGTCTGAAAGAAGGAATTCATATACACCTAGGATGCCTGGAGGATGAGTAAATAATGGGCTAATTTTCATTTTTTTGGATGAACTAACCATTTAATATTTGTAATGCGTTATTGGCTTCTTGGGTGTCTCTAAAAATAAGCTGCATTTAGTTGCAGCAGCTTGAATTTCTAATCTGTTTTTAAATGCAAATTAACATTTTGTTAAGTTTATGGCACACAGATAGAAGACACTTTGGACATTCACCATAGTAAATTTGAAAACTTTGTCTCAAACATTCTAGCACCAGCAACAGCCCAAACTTTAATTTTTGTTTATGATAATAATTATTGTATCTTAAAGTTCAAAAACAAAATTCAAATACATAGAATGGTTTCAATTTTGAAAATCTACTTTTTAGGGCAGGGGTGCTCAACCCTGTTCCTGGAGATCTACCTTCCTGCAGAGTTTAGTTCCAACCCTGATCAAACATGCCTGTCTGTAATTATCAAGTGCTCTTTTAGGGTGCTTTCACATCTGTGGTTCGGTTCATTTGGTCCGGACCAAGAGCAACAAATGATACATTGTAGCATTTTTCTGCCGTTTTGGGTCCTTTTCACACCACACTGATTGCTCTGGTCCGAACCAGTTGAAACAAACCAAAATGCAGTCATGTGACAACATCCACATCACTCGTTGGCCAGATCGTGTCATTGAACCACTGATCTATAATAGAGAATTATATAGATCAGTGTGTTGAACGTATTTTCTAAACTGTTAGGGGCCATTCAAATGTCCCGTGTTTTGCGCGCTCAAGCTCGTTATTTCAAATGTAGATGCGCGGTATGCGCGCTCAGCATGGAAGCGACGTGGTCGCGACGCGCATGTTTTTTCCATTCGCGAACGCGCCGCATCGAGATAAAAACATCGCAACTTTTCAGAATTCTGCAAGCGCACCGCAGGTCATGTGACATAAACCAACCAATCAGCTTCGTCCTATCCCTTAATAACATTGAAAGCATTGACAAGTTGGAGAAACAGCTTATCATAGCTGTACAGGCGTTTTCCATGTGTTTTTAGGCGCGACATGTGAACGGCCCCTTAAACAATAAGAAAGATAGTGATATTCTTGTGAGTTTTCGAAAGTTGGGACCTATATGATCATCAGACCAAATTTATGAGGCTTCGCGCCTCCTCACAACTCCGCGAGCTGTCATGGGGCTATGTTGCTAAAGCGCTAACTGTCAACAAATACTTGTCCTCATCCCATAATGAACAGCGCAGCGGACTACGGCAGCTGGATTAGTCCAAAAAGGCGCAGTACTTTTTGCGGTTGGGTCTGTTCAAGTTCGGTTCATGTTCTCACCATAAACGAACCGCTCCAGTGTTCGTTTGAAAGCGTACCGAGACCACCTCTTCAAGGAGGTCTCGGTACGCTTTTTTGGTCCGCTTTTGGTGCGCACTCGAGTGCGATTGCTACATTCACACCTGCCCAAACGAACCGCACCAAGAGGGAAAACGAACTCTAGTGCGATTCAACCGAACTAAATAAGGCAGGTGTGAAAGCACCCTTAGATCCTAATTAGTTGGTTCAGTTGTGTTTGATCAGGGTTGGATCTGAACTCTGCAGAAAGGTAGATCTCCAGGAACAGGGTTGAGCACCCCTATTTTAGGGGAAACACTGCAGGTAAAAAAAACACAGTTTTTTAAAGTCAAACTTGTCAAGTTTGAGATTTCGGGCTTTTTGCTTTTTCATAAAGTGTTTTTTTTTTTGGCTAGTGGAAGGAAACCATCTAAAAAACACTGTTAAGTGTGTATTTTTATAACATTTTATCTATTTGTGTCAGTAGATTTCAATTACAGTATATTTTTAAAGGCTGTTTTCTCAAAATTGATTTTTTTCTCTAACACTGAACCATAAATCTCCACTTAACTAGCACTTACACACACCAAACTTTGTTAGTACTGCAAGTATTTTTTTAAATTATGGAGTGACAAAAATTAGATACTTCCTCTGTAAAAACATTTGAATATGTAAAAAAAAATTAAATCAGAATTTTGCAATTAACTTCATCCAGTGTTCAAATTTTGTACTAGAAATGTATGCAAATTACAGCATATTTCATTAAATAATGCCTTATTTGCATATTTAAGTCTGAGATTTTAGAAAACTTTGCAATTATCAATGTAATCAATCAACTTGGTAAGTAAGGCAATAACTATTAGTTAATTTTTGTAACCGTTTTATTTACCATTTCTTATATGAATTTGTTATACCATAAAACTTTAAGTGTTTGAAATTTTCGTACACATTGCATGAGACATTCAAAAAACACTCTGGGAACTTGTATAGTTGGTCCACATTTGATGGATATTTTTCAATTTATTTCTCCAAGATTATTAAATCTGATAGTTAACAATCATATATATAATTTGGTTTCAAAACATTTTTGCACAGTTACACTGATTATACATACTAGTATTTAATATCACAGTAAGCCATTAAACCACATTGAAAACATTGCTCTAACCAGGTATTCTCAGATATAAGGCCATGTTTTTGTAAATCAAAGAATCTTGTCAGGGCCTTTTTCATTTTAAAGTTGCAATCTAAAACTTTTAATATGGCACCAATAATTAAGTATCTAAAGCTGTATTTCCTGGACTGAAATTATTAATGGATACAGGGCTTAGTGAACTCAGTTGTACTGTCAAGCATATGGCATATAAGAATACAGAAACATAATTGCTTAAATGTTTCTCCTATTAAGGCTGAACATTTTAAAGAAATTCTCCCAAATTTAACAGACAAATGCTCTTATTCTATTAAGGTCAAAAAATATCAGGCAAGCTTGTAGTGTATCATGCTTCATTAAAAAAATAAAGCTGAATCCAATTCTTCAACAAGAAGTATATACTCTTAAATATGCGTTAAGACAGTATGCCAGTATTTAGACATATCAAATCATACAAACTGCATCTTCATATATTATATGCATAATTGCTGCCAAAATAACAAAATTATGAATTTCCCAAAAATAGTGTGCCATTCAAATGTTTGATTTTTTTTGTTTAGATACCATGATTTGATATTCACTAAACCTAATTTGGCATTCCATATAGAAGAGATAGTTGTGTCTTTTTGCACTCAATGGGATCTTCGTAGCAAGAAATCAATCAGTAAAAATCAACCCTGCTTTTGGAGAACTACAATACCTTCCACCAACACACCCATCTGTAATTTTCAAGTCATTCTGAACACCCTGGTTAGGTGGTTCAGGTGTGTTTAATTAGCATTTGTGCATAGTAGCTCTCCAGGGTATGGTTGCACAAGCCATTTGTAAGTTCTTACTTAAACTGGAACATTAAATCCACACTTGGGGCTTATTAATTACTAGTTAGTTTGCAACTTTATACCTAATCTGGTTGCACCATTTGTTTTTAAGGCAGAATGTAGCAAGTAGGTTGTAAGCGCTCTGTTATAGTCACGGATGATGTGAATTGTCTTGTTAAAGTTGATTCTAACTTCTTTTGTTTCACATAACTAACTTAAAAAATGAGTTTCCATTGAGACATGGTACTTATGGTATCACTTTTAGCATAGCTTAGCACAGATCATTGAATCCTATTAGACCAATAGCATCGCGTTCAAAAATGATCAACGAGGAGCATTTGTCCTATTTAAAACTTGACTCTTCTGCAGTTATATCGTGTACTAAGACTGGCGGAAAATGTAAAGATGCGATTTTCTAGGCCGATAAGATTAGGAACTACACTTCCATTCCGGCGTAATAGTCAAGGAAGTTTGCTGCTGTAATATGGACGCAGCAGGCGCAGTAATATCACGCAGCGCCTGAAATTAGTTCCCAGCTGGGTAACTTCCAACGAGGAACGCTCCCTGTGCATGCAGTTGGTCACGTTGTGCTGCGCCTGCTTCGGCCATGTTACGGCAGTCGGCAGCAAACTTCCTTGACTATTACGCCGGAATGGGAGTGCAGTTCCTCATCTTATCGGCCTAGAAAATCGCATCTTTACATTTTCCGCCGGTCTTAGTACACAATATAACTGCAGAGAAGTCAAGTTTTAAATAGGACAAATACCGAAACTCATTGGTCATGCTATTGGTCTAATAGGATTCAATGATCTATGCTAAGCTATGCTAAAAGTGATATCGCCAGAACAGGAGAACGGCTGAATGGATTCAAAACGGTAAAAATCAACTTATTAACTCGGGGGGAGTTGGAGAATGAGCCTATTTCCAAAAAAAGTGGAGTGTTTCTTTAATGTGCAATTTAGTGGGTTATGTTCATATTCTGGGCTATTCTGCTTGTATGCTTTATTAATAAAGTGTGTACTGAATTTGGTCCTCCGGTGTTTCACATCAAGCGTTTTAGAATGTCCCAAAAGCATGCCTTGAGCTAGCCTAAAAACTGACTGTATTTCTTTATACTTGAGTCCAAGTTAAAAAAAAAATCTATGAAACACTACATGAACGTACAGAGCTGTATGAACCACAGCAAGCTGTAAAGTAAACAGGACTTGTTTGACTGAACTTTTTTTGTGAGAGAATGCAAAAGTTTTGCCAGAGAATGCCAAAAAATGTTAAAATATTTTTTCCTCCCACCCCAATTTTTTCCACCACCGTGTCCCTTTAGGGGCTCCATAGCTTACTGATGAAATTCAATTAAATTCAAAGCATTATTCCCTTGTTGGAAGCTAATGAAATATTTAGTTTATACGTAAAGTTAAGTTTAATGATGCAATTTATTGTCCCTTTATGTCACAACTAGGCTAAGTTACTTACATACAGCTGGTGCAACCAGCCCCATGAGCAGGGCTGGCTAGTCGTGCATTAGATTCCTTTGACAACTTATGTCTCCTCTACACACACAGTCACACAAATGGTGCAGCAGATTGGAGGGTTGATTGGCAGGTGGCTGTTCTGCTACAGATACATGCCATTGATGAGGTAATCCGACTCTTCTGTGGTGAGAGGCAAAGCTTTCTTCAGTCTGCGACGTACAAGCCAGAGCCTGCAGCCCACCATCAGTAAGAGCAGAACGCTGATGATCAGACCCAAAGCCAGGGGTAAGATCGCACCTACACACACATACACAGAGTGACACCTGAAGTACTTGAGAAAAAACTGAGAAACAGAGACACAAAAGTACAATAGACATTTATTTGTATGTTGTATGTTTGGGCAATAAAACCAACCTGATTCAGGGGGTGGGTGTCCTTCCAGTACACGATGTATTTTAGATGATGGCAGTGAATTTTGAGACTCTGTAAGAGGATTTTGCAGTTTTTCCTTATGGACAGAGGCAATGGGAGCTGCACAAAAAAAGCAGTTTTTAGGGATAATATTTTTCGAATCACTTTCACAACAATTTGTGACCTTGGATCACAAAACCACGGGTAAGTAGAATGGGATATTTGTAGCAATAGCCAAAAATATATTGTATAGGTCAAAATTACCAATTTTTCTTTTATTCCAAAAAGCATTAGAATGTTAAGTAAACATCATATTCCATATAGATATTTTGAAATTTCCTACCGTGAATATGTCAAAACTTAATTTTTGATTAAGTGGGCAAAAACTCCCAGCCCATCCATGCAGCCTTGCATAGATATGAGTTTTAATGATATCAGAATTACATTATTGTTCTTAAGTAAAATACCATTAAGCCTGACTGTGGACAAGAGGAGGAGTTGGGAAGGGCATTTAGCTCATAAGCAGCACAATGAAAGCAGCTAGAGGGTAACTGAACAGGTAACTTAACCCCTTAGCATTTCCTTAAGGGGTTCCCTAAGCAACCCCTTAGCTGAGCTGGCTGTATATGTCACTATTGAAATTTTGCTGTGTATATGATGAATGTGGCTATTAGACCTCTTAGCAGCTCAATAAATCAAAACTTATATTCAAATTCTGAATGGATTATATGCAGCCTTAAACATGCAGTGCTTCCTTTGTAATCTTGAAAAAAATCGGAATGCAATGGTCAATCAGAGGTGTTCAAGAAATGCATGTTATTGTTTATTTAGTACTGACCTGAATAAGATATTTCACATAAAAGACGTTTACATATAGTCCACAAGAGAAATTAGTAGTTGAATTTATAAAAATGAACCTGTTCCAAAAGTTTACATCCCTTTGATTCTTAATACTGTGTTCTTACCTGAATGATCCACAGCTGTGTTTTTTTTTTTTTTTTTTTGGTGATAGTTAATGACTCCCTTGTTTGTCCTGAACAGTTAAACTGCCTGCGGTTCTTCAGAAAAATCCTTCAGGTCCTACAAATGTCCAGTATTTTTGTTTATTTGAACTCTTTCAACAATGATTGTATGATTTTGAGGTTCATCTTTTCACACTGAGGACAACTGAGGGACTCATATAGGGTTCAAATGATGCTTCAAAAAGAAAAAAAAAATGCATTAAGAGCTGGGGGTGAAAACTTTTGAACAGAATGGAGATGTGTACATTTTTCTTATTTTGCCTAAATATAATTTTTTTCATTTAGTACTGCGCTTTCCTAAAAGACGAAAAAAATTAAATTTACCCTGATCTACAAATTCAAAAATGTTTTTAAACGTAATGCATCTTTTTCCTTCTGGAGCATCAGTGAGCGTTTTGAAGCGTTTGAAAGATGGATCTAAATATCATACAGTCATTGTCTGAAAGGGTTCAAATACAAAAAATGCTGGAAAACCAAAAAGTTTGTGGGACCTGAAGGATTTTTCTGAAGAACAGCAGGCAGTTTAACGGTTCAGGACAAACAAAGGACTCATGAACAACTATCAAACACAGCTGTGGATCAGTTAAAAACACAGTGTTAAGAATCTAGGGGATGTCAAATTTTGAATGGGGTCATTTTTATAAATTCAACTATTATTTTTTTCTAGTGAACTATATGTAAACATCTTTTATTTGAAATATCTAATTCATGTCAATACTAAATAAACAATAACATGCATTTTGTATAATCACTCTTATTTTGGTAAAATAATTAACAATTTGCTGATTCTGAAAGGGGGATGTAAACGTTTTGACTTTTTTGAAAAAATTACAACACCCTATTGAATTCCATGGTTTTCTGTATCGAGACATAATAAAAAATATCTGGTCCTTGGCAGGTCTTAAAATTTGGAAAATAAAACCTCAGATGAACAACACATGACATAGTGCACCATGTCAGAATTTATTTAACAAAAATAAAGCCAAAATGGAAAAGCCATGTGTGACAAAGTTAGGACACCCTTACTATTAACATAGAAATTAAGAGTGTAAGTAACGGTCAGTCACTGCTAATCAAATTCCTTTGATTAACTGATCATCACCAAGTGTGAGCACCTCTAAAAAATAGAAGTTTTGGCAGTTTGCTGGTCTGGGGCCTTCAGGTGTATGTTAACACAATGCCAAGGAGGAATGACATCAGCAATAATCTTAGAGAAGCAATTGTTGCTGCTATCAGTCTGGGAAGAGTAATACAGCCATTTGACAAATAATTTGAAGTCCATTATTCCACAGTTAGGAAGTTTATTTACAAGTGGAAGACATTCAAAACAGACACAAATCCTCCCAGAAGTGGACATCCCAGTAAATTCACCCAAAGATCAGACTGTGTAATGCTTAGAGAAATGGCAGACAACCCAAGAACTTTACCACAGACTCTACAGGCTTCAGTTAACATGTTAAATGATAAAGTTCATGACAGTATAATTAGAAAAATATAGGACAAGTATGGCATGTTTGGAATGCTTGCCATAAGAATGCCTCGTCCATCTAAAAAACATCGCAGTAAAGTTGCGTCTTAACAAACCATAAGACTTCTAGAACAATGCCCTTTGAACAGATAAGACCAAACTGGAGATGTTTGGCCATAATGCACATAAAAGAGCAAAGAGCAAATCAGCACAAATACCCCATACAAAAGCCTCACATGCTGGTGGAGGGGTGATGAATTTGGGCTTGCTCCTAAATCTACAGGTAATTGAATCATAGGGTGTCCTAACTTTGTCACACATGGCTTTTCCATCTTGGCTTTATTTTTGTTAAATAAATTCTGACATGGTGCACTATGTCATGTGTTGTTCATCTGAGGTTTTATTTTCCAAATTTTAAGACGCGCCAAGGACCAGATATATCAGATATTATAATGTCTTGATACAAAAAAAAACATGGAATTTAATAGGGTGTCCTAACTTTTTTATATATATATATGTTTTATATATATAATATTCTTTTCCAAACTGTAACGACATCAACAGCAGGGGTGTTCAACCCTGTTCCCAGAGGGCCACTGACGCACAGAGTTTAGCTCCAACCCTAATTAAAAACACCTAAACTACTCGAGGTCTTCAGACTCACTATAACTTCCAGGCATATGTGTTTGAGCTGGTTAGAGGTAAACTCTGCAGGACCCTTCAAAAGCAGGATTGGATACCTCAGGCATAGAGAAAACAGAATATTCTATAATAAACTCAAAACTAAAATTGTTGTACGTACATGTGTATGTTTTCATGCTGGGTAACGGCGCTGCAGTGCCCTGATGTTTTGTTACTGCTGAAAGATGGCAAAAGAATAATTAGCATCACATAAATTTCAACTAAATAAATTCAATTTCATAAATTAATACATTCAAAAATCCGCTAAATTAATCAAGTCTCACATGGCTTTTGAATGCACTCATTCATGCAGTCAGACTTCTGGAGGAAGTTGTTGTGGTTTCCTTTGCAGCCGCCATACTGGAAATGCTGGCAATCTCCTGTTTTAGAATCATAATACCAGCGTGGGAAAACACCTTTACATGGACCAACCACTGGTGGCGCTGCACAGGGATCTGACACAGAGAGAGAAAGACACAGTTGCTCTCACAGTATCCAATGTCAAGACATAGAGAGGCTTTGTTAATAAGAGCCGTTGGAAGAGAAAGGAAGCAGTGGAGAAATTTAGTGAACTCATGAGGAACAACATGATACTGAGTAAATAATGACCAAATTAATTTTACTTTTGACGAACTATTCCTTTAAATGTGTCTTACCTTCGGAATTGAAGCCATAATGTTGATGTTGTTCAGGTTTGAGGATATCATTGAGCTGTATTTCGGTGGGTGTCTGGGCTTCTGCTTCAGTTTGCATATCTGGTCCATGTTTAGAGGTGGGGTTGGACTTACGACCACTATCAACTACAAAACAAACCCAACACTTTTTATCTATCTTTAAATAATTAAGATGCTAAAAGGCTTTTGAGAAGATGTTAGGACAGTGGCTTGCTGGTCTAAGCTTACAATTTTGGCAGAAATCTTCATCTGATCGGTCAGGGCAGTGTTGCTTTCCATCGCAGGCATAACCGATGTCAATGCAGCAGCCATCATCACACATGAACTGATATCGCGAACAGTGACCTGTGCACACTTTAGAAAAACACACACACACACACATCTGTGTCATATCCATACAGATTCACATTGAAGTTTACAGTTTATTAAAGGGTTACAACACCCCAGAATGAACATTTTGTCATTAATCATTTACCCCCCATGTCGTTCCAAACACGTAAAAGCTTTGTTCATCTTCGTTTGTCTTCAATTTAAGATATTTTGGATGAAAACTGGGAGGCTTGTGACTGTCCCATTGACTGCCAAGTAATTAACACTGTCAAGGCCCCGAAACGTATGAAAGACATTGTCAAAATATTCCATGTGCTATCAGTAGTTCAATCTGAATTTTATGAAGCGACAAGAACACAAGCCCTTCGGTTTAATCTAAAATATCTTAAATTGTGTTCCGAAGACGAACTAAGCTTTTACAAGTTTGGAACGACATGGGGGTAAGTGATCAATGACAAAATTTAAATTTTGGGGTGGAGTAACCCTTTAATCCCCAAAGGGCAATTAAAATTAGGGCTGCTTGATTATGGCAAAATCATAATCACGATTATTTCGGTCAATATTTTAATCACAATTATTTAACACGATTATGACTGGGTCCAAAACTTTATATTAGTGATTAATTTAAAGATAGCAATACAACCTAAAAAATATATACAAATGAAAAATAAAACAGTGCTTTTTTGGGAAAAAAAAAAAATACTGAATACTTTTATGCAAGTCTAAAGTCTAACAGAAATTGAATGTAATTCTGAATGTAAAATAAAAAGAATTAAACATGCTTTGTTTCTTATTAAAACTACAAAAGTCCTTCATTCAAGAGCAGCGAGTGATTTTTCTCTTTGTATTTTTACGTTTTATTAATATTAAGCATAGAGATGGCAGAAGAAATATTATTTGTGTCCACTTTAAGAGCCACATGGATCCAATATACTGTTACACATGTATTTTCATTCTCAACAGTTCATGATCATTTAAGACATAACTGACAACGGTTTACATGAATAATCACCAAGCGCCTCATTTTGAAATATTTTCGCATGTATTTGACCACTTAGGCGCGCACCTTGAGCTAAAAGATAACTTTACATGTCTGTGTTCTGCTCCGTCTCTGAGCGCATACACATACAGTTTTATGCCTGCTGTAATTATGAGTGAAACATCAAGTCATCATTGTCTATCAAGAACCTTGATAAATAAAGGTGAATTGCACATATGTGACCCTGGACCACAAAACCAGTCTTAAGTCGCTGGGGTATATTTGTAGCAATAGCCAAAAATACATTGTATGGGTCAAAATTATTGATTTTTCTTTTATGTCAAAAATCATTAGGAAATTAAGTAAAGATCATGTTACATTAAGATTTTTTGTAAAATTCCTACTTTAAACCTATCAAAATGTAATTTTTGATTAGTAATATGCATTGTTAAGAACTTAATTTGGACAACTTTAAAGGTGATTTTCTCAGTATTTTGATTTTTTTGCACCCTTAGATTCCAGATTTTCAAATAGATGTATCTCGGCCAAATATTGCCCTATCCTAACAAACTATACATCAATAGAAAGCTTATTTATTGAACTTTCATATGATGTATATATCTCAGTTTTGTAAAATTTAACCTTATGACTGGTTTTGTGGTCCAGGGTCACATATTGAGTCATCAGATATTTAAATATTGTTGTTATTGTTAATGAATAAATTGAGGAATACTAAGAAGGTTGATATCTAACGTTTCAAAAGTGACGCTAAAGACCTGAGGTATGCATTTAAGGTTTAAAAATAGCCAAGGAGGATACAGACAAATAATTTCTGACCTTCTGCATTTGGTGCAGGGGCAAGCACACTGACAGACACATTGTCAGAGCTCTTCTGTCCCGCCGTGTCGGTGACGGTCAGCTCAAAGGTGTAAATTCCTTCTTTAAGACCACTGAGTTTCAGTAGACCTGGGTGAGTCACCTGCAGAAATCAGACAACATAATCAAGACCTGTGAACACATATTACTTAGTATCCGAGCCTCTGTAATCACTGTAAATAATTACAGCTGGTCCACTCAAAGCTATTGGAATATACAAAATATTTTCTTACTGACAACAATTTCTGAAATTGTTTTCCTGCCACGATTTGATGTGGACAGTTACATGAGTTTCTCCTTTATTTCGCCTAAAGTTGACTAAAGTATCTCAGAGAAGATGGCACACAAATATATTTTTATTAGAATGAACAGTATTGGAGAAGAATGCTACCTACGCTATGAATATTTTGGTCATTAATCAAGCTTGTATTTTGCAGTCTCTCCAGAAGTGCATTTACCCTGAAGTCTCTACACATGAACTCGAGCATTGAGAACATTGTTTGTGTAAACAGAGTTTACAAAAAAGAAAGTTTTTGAACAACTCACTTTGACTGTTTGAGTTTCCGCTTGCTGCCGTCTTTCCAGTCAAGAGGTGTCGATCTCCGAATGCGAGGAGAGTAAAGATGGATAGCTCCTAAAGCATATTTTCATATAAATGCACGGCTAATTCTTTGTTTTGTCGCAAGTGAAAAACAATATTAACCTTCTAGTTGTAAAAAGAGCCTCGTATAAGCCTAATATTTCGTCCTATGGAGTCCATTCATTCGCATTTGGAGATCGACACTTCTTGACTGGCAAGATGGCTGCGAGCGGAAACCCAAACAGTGTAAGTGAGTTGTTCAAAACCTTTCTTTTTAGTAAACTCTCTGTGCACAAACAATGTTCTCAATGCTCGAGTTCATGTGTAGAGACCCAGGCGATACTTCGAGCAAAGTTTCATTGTGTGTCGTGCCTTCTTAGTGTTGTAAAAATATCGATTTTGATGCGCTCAAAGTTATGCCCCTAGTACTCCCATTCACCGGCCATTGACCACAAAACGAAATCACGGTCAATCTCAAAAACGGCTCGTTTGTCATAATTATGCTTTTAGATGTAAGTTTTTCTCGTTTACAGTAAAATAAACAGCCCAGGTTGCATTTTGGCAATAGTTATCCTTTAAGTCAAAATGAGCAGAGATGCAGTATGTGGTAATTACAATTGAAAGTGTATTCACTGAAGCTCATATGATGATATGTTTGGAAAAAATTATAAAACACTAAATATTACAAAAACCAACAGTACAGCAATCCTCAATGAATTCTAAGAGTTTGTTCAAACACTCATTGGCTCACCATCTTCCACTGGTTGAGCCAATGTTGCTTTCTCCAGCTGTTCAGGATGTTCAAACCAAGCACTGTCACAGTGTTACACTTTGAGAGATGGTTGAATATTAAAGGTTTACCTTCATTTTAACGAAGGGCTCTCCTTTCAAAATAGCCCATTCATAATGTATGATGTCATGATCATCAGTGCTGTCTCTGCCATCTAGCACTGCCCAGTCTGTTGGCAGTTGAACCACCAAGTCCTGACCCGCATCACTACGGGGCGGCTCATCCAAACCTATGAAACCCAAAAACACAAAAAAGTCAAGTTCAACATTTTTTTGTGACAACACAAACGTTAAATATAAAATATTCTTGTTTTATTTACAATAGGGTGAACTCTCGCACACAGGAGGAGGGTGCAGAGCAAGAAGCAAAGTTTCTTCTGATAAGAGTTTCTCTTGCTTCAGTATACAGTTGAGGTCAAAGTTTACATCCCTCTTTCAGAATCTGCAAAATGGTAATTATTTTACAAAAATAAGAGGGATCGTAATGCATGTTATTGTTTATTTAGTACTGACCTGAATAATATATTTTACATAAAATATGTCCAAGAGAAAAGTTTACACCCCCTTAATTCTTAATACTGTGTTCTTACCTGAATGATCCACAGCTGTGTGTGTGTGTGTGTGTGTGTGTGTGTGTGTGTGTGTGTATGTGTGTACCTGGTATTCATCACGTTGTGGGGACCAAATGTCCCCACAAGGATAGGAATACCAGTAGATTTTGACCTTGTGGGGACATTTCTCAGGTCCCCATGAGGAAACAGGCTTATAAATCATGCACAATGAGTTTTTTTGATGAAGTAAACGTATGCACAATCTCCTGTGAGGGCTAGGTTTAGGTGTAGGGTAGGTGTAGGGCGATAGAAAGTATGGTTTGTACAGTATGAAAACCATTATGCCTATGGAATGTCCCCATAAAACATGTAAACCCAACATGTGTGTGTGTGTGTGTGTGTGTGTGTGTGTGTTTAGCGATAGTTGTTCAAATAGTCCCTTATTTGTCCTGAACAGTTAAACTGCATGCTGTTCTTAAGAAAAATCTATCAGGTTACATTTACCCTCATATTCAAATTCAAAACGTTTTCACCCCCTGGCTCTTAATGCATTGTTATACCTTTGAAGCATCAGTGAGCGTTTGTACCTTCTGTAATACTTGCATATGAGTCCCTCAGTTGTCCTCACTGTGATGGATCTCAAAATCATACAGTCATCGTTGGAAAGGGTTCAAACCCACAAAAATGCTGGAAAACCAAAGAATTTGTGGGACCTGAAGGATTTTTCTGAAGAACAGCAGGCAGCCTAACTGTTCAGGACAAACAAGGGACTCATGAACAACTATCACTAAACAAAAAACACAGCTCTGGATCATTCAGGTAAGAACAGAGTATTAAGAATCAAGGGAATGTAAACTTCTGAACGGGGCCATTTTTTAAAACTAAACTTTTATTCAGGTCAGTAATAAATAAACAATAACATGCTTTTTGTATGATCCCTCTTATTTTGGTAAAATAATTAACATTTTGCAGATTCTGAAAGGGGGATGTAAACATTTGACCTTAACTATAACTTAAAAGGATAGTTCATCCATAAACAGTTCTATCATAATGTACTTACTCTCTAGTTGTTCTGTATTAGTTTTTTCTTATGCTGAACACAAAAGAAGGTAACCAAACAGTTTCTGGTAACCTTTTACCTCCACAAAAATTACATGCAAGTCACTGGCTAGCAACTGTTCTTTTCTGTTTAGCAGAAGCAAGAAATTCATACAGGTTTGGAACATCATGAGGGTGAATGAATGATAACAAATGACACATATTTTATTTTTGAATGAACTATCCCTTTATTCCTTATTCCTCAAAATAGAATATTCAGCATCATTACTCTATAGCGTTCACTGTTACATAATCCTTCAGGCATCATTACATTATGATTGGAGATTTAGAGCTCTAGAAACATTACCTATTATTGTCAATATTAAGACTATAATAATACTAAGACTAATATTTTTTTCATTTTTGGTGGGAACCATTAAATATTTTTGTCATGACTATTTAATGAAAGTGAAAAAGGACAGCACTTATTGGAAATAGAATTTCTGTAATTTCTACTTATTTATTTATTGCATCCTTGATAAGTAAATAAGTATTATAAGTAAATACGTATTACTTTTTTTATTATATTAAATTATATCTCTGGGTAACATAAAGACAAACTTTAGTTGTGATTTTTGCCTCGACCCATTCAGTGATTACTACAATCTGAAAAACCCACCCTGCATTACGGACTCGTCTTCATCGATCCCATATGTAGGTCTCCCGGCTGAAGTGCTCGGACTGTCAGTGGGAGTAGATCCCCGGCCGGGCTCATGGGGTCTAGAGCTGTTCAGCCGACTGTAGGTGCTGAATCCTGGCTGGAAGGAAAACGAACACACATTCCTGCCCCTGTACGTGCAGTTAAACAAATAACAGCGTAAACTGTCGTCCGACTGTTTGAGGTCCTCCTGGATGATGGCGGCTGTGCAGTGCGGGTGAGAGCAGCAGGCATGCACGCAGTCCCTCCAGCTAAACACCCTCTGCGGGGCGGACAAGAACGCGGCGCCCTGCTCGATGGATGCGCTAGCGCGAATGATGCGCTCCTCCACCGCTTTGAAACCACTGATACAGCGGTCTCCATCCTCCTCATCCTCTCTCGAGTCCGACTCATCCTGCTGTAACTGCTTACGGAACTCCTCCAGCAGTTCTTCCACACCAGATATTTTGGATTTGAGATCAGATGTTGAAGAGGATCGCGTCATGACCGTCGTCGTCATAAAGAGAAAAACACAACAGATGAGCGCCCGCTGGATATGATGCGCCGAAGGAAACATAATGGCGCTATAAACGCTCGTTTCTCACGATGGAAACAGTAGCACGCTTTTTCTCACATCACATACGAGATTAAAATGATTAGTTTACTATAAGAAGAATAAACATTTCGCGCATTTTAGAAGAACGGCACAAAGCACCTGCACCTGTCGTTTTCACGGCCAACTGAACTGAAACCAGTGCTGCACCTAATACACCATTATGCTGCAAAGCTAGTTGGCTCCTGCAGGCGGCACTCTGTGGCTCAGGCTAAACACCTTTGACTTTTTTTATTAATGAAACTTAGCAAATAGCTACTATTAGCAACTTACAAGCAAATAGCCTACATTGTTAACAGAATAAAGTGGGGGAAAACGCCCCCTTGGGGTAAAATGAACAATATAACATTTTTGCATTATGAACAAACATGAATTTAACAATGAACAATTAGTATTGAATGTATTAACTAATAAAAGTGAAATATGTGACCCTGGATCATAATTTACCTGAAAGTTGAATAAATAAGCTTCCCATTGAGGTATGGTTTGTTAGGATAGGACAATATTAGGCAGAGACACAATTATTTGAAAATCTGGAATCTGAGGGTGCAAAAAATTAATAATATTGAGAAATTGTTGATTGCCTTTAAAGTTGTCCAAAGTTCTTAGCAATGCATATTTCTAATCAATTTTCTAATTAGGACTGTGGTCCTCCAGGAGTTTGGCCCCTGATGTATGCAGATTTTAATTTATGAGACCTACTGTGACTTGCTTTGGACAACATTACTATTACAGCCTTTTTTTGTTATTTCTATTGACAGAAATTCAATTGACAGAAATTTGGCATGCTTCCCCAGAATGTCCCTGTGTACCAAGATTTGCATTCACAAGTATTTAAATGTTTTCTGTTCTAATGTCAGATATGTATGTATACATGTATGTACCAAGAGCACCTTTAAAAAACACACACAACAAATTCCTTGTGTGTCTGTGCACACTTGGCAAATAAAGCTAATTCTGATTCTGATTCTGAAGATATAGACGAATTACTTATTATTGGCCACACCCACAGATTTTTCAAACTGTACCCCAACAAGTGTTGCTGAAGTAACTGAAAGTAGTATCACTTGTAATAAGTACTGTTTGGACTACAGTTGCAAATTCAGTTACACCTACTGCACATAAAATGCTTGAAATGTGAACTTTGTATTACAATGTATGTGCATATATACATTGGTTTTTACTTATTTGCAGTTGCATTGCAACTAAAACACACTTTAGTACAAGTATGCAATTCAGAAACAAAATCATGTCAAATAATTCGGCAACATTTCAACTTGGAATATACTTTTTTTTTTCAGCACCCTATGATTAATTTTCTAAATACCCCACATCATTAGGCAAATATCAAACCTTTTATTATTTTCAGTTTTTCTTAGAAACCTTTTTTCCTCAGCAATGAGGTGCTTTTTCTCAATGTCTCGTTTTAAATGACAGGGCCCTTGGAAGTCTACCAATGAAGTGTGGAGCTACTTTGTACCTCGTAAATGGCATAAAACAGTGATTTATTTACATGGCTACTCCGATGCCCTATTCACTCTCATTGACAACCTGTTGTTAGCGTCGGCTAACTGACCCCAGATTTCGGACTGCAGGACACAAACCGAGATGAGATATGCAAGGTACGTTCACACTCGGTATCATGATTCAATACACTTTAGGTCAATATCACACCGGACTTCTCCTTTAAACCACAATTTTATGGTTTTTGTCCTTAACATGTCAGATGGTAATCGGCAAGAAATGCTTTCATTCTTAATTGTCTTCTACGGTGACGCATTGCTGCCACACACATTTTTTTCCCACTCAGCTATGTCGTTATAACGAGATCTTTTCTTTTTAAAACGACATCTTTTCTCGTAATAACGAGATCTTTTCTCTTTAAAAGACATCTTTTCTCGTAATAACGAGATCTTTTCTCATAACAACAAGATCTTTTCTCGTTAAAACGACATCTTTTCTCGTTAAAAAGACATCTTTTATCGTAATAACGAGATCTTTTCTCATAACAACAAGATCTTTTCTCGTTAAAACGACATCTTTTCTCGTTAAAAAGACATCTTTTATCGTAATAACAAGATCTTTTCTTGTAATAAGGACATCTTTTCTCGTAATAATGAGATCTTTTCTCGTTAAAATGACATTTTTTCTTGTAATAACGAGATCTTTTCTCGTAATAAGGAGATCTTTTCTCGTTAAAACGACATCTTTTCTTGTTAAAACAACATATTTTTCTCGTAATAAGGAGATATTATGTCATAAAAACGATCTGATGTTCCTGTTATAGATGATATGAATATATTATGTGAGCGAGCTAAGCGTTTGTCCGCGCTGCCTTCGCCACAATCCTGACATAAAGGAGGATCTGCACACTGCTGAAGTTATATAGAAATACACTGTTTTAATAATTTTAATGTAATGGTTTCAATTGAAGCGGCATGTTTATAAAGATTAATCTCCAATCTGTCTACAATAACTGCCCTCAGACCCAGAGGATTTAAGATGATCAGATCAAAACTGTTATTTCTGAATAATGGACTCTGAACTTGGAATATTATTTGGATGAAATATAGATTTAACAGAAAATTGAAATACAATCATAAAGAAATAAAAGAGAAATGGGTCCGTGTAACGGTTTGCAGTTCTTTGTTCAATTTGCACCATCAAAATTAAACAGATAAAAATTGGCTTCAAACTTTCATTTTTTCGTTTTTTTCAAATACTTCAAAAACGGATAATTGTCTCTCTGTTTAATTTTCTGTTCTACAATTTTAGCTTGTGGCAGATTTTTTTTAACAAACATAAAACATAACTCATTATTCTGATTTTCCATTTTTTGTGTGTTTTGCGCTCGCAGTTGGTCCGTACCAGAGCCATAGTCCGTACGATTACCGGCGGGGGAGGAGACGGGGTGGCTGGATTAGCCTACAGCCAGAGCGCTGCTGCTTTGTGTATAATTTACTGTCTAAATCAGAACCCCGTAACTGTGACTGCGTTAACAGCCACAGATTGTCTGTATGATAGTGTCGTGTGGTAAAGTTAGTTTTAGTTTCGATATTCGCCGTATTGCTTTCATTTGCCACTGTTCAAAGATATCACTATCACGATTAGTTTTAACAATTATATAGACATGAAAAAATATTTTAAAACTGTTGTATTGCAACAGCAAACTTAAACTGGAGAAAGCTTTGATGCGCTATTGCAGCACTTGAAGTGTAAGGGTGTAAGGGACCATCTGACAAATCCACCGACTGGATTAAAACGTCCAATGCATTTTAATTAAAATGACTTTTAACATTGAAAAAACACATTGTTAAACCATAAAGCTTTTAATACTTATAATTACTTACAACAGGTGCGATTTTGCCAATACCTTCCTTCACATATGTACACTAAAATCTACTGTAAGTACATGGAAGGCTGTTCATAAAGGCTGTAGGTGTCCAACTCCAGACTGACTTACTACAGTTGAGATTTTGCCAATATCTCCTTCACTGTATGCGCATAGTATACACATTTTTATTTAAAAAAATACTGTAATGCACCAGAAGGTTTTTAATGTTCCAAATGTTGTAGTACATTCCTGGTTACAAGACTTATTTACTAATAGTGAAATTTTGCCCAAGTCTCCTTTACTATTTATACAGCAGACACATTTTTTAAGTACAGTAATTTACCAAAAGTTTTTTTAAATGTTCCAAAGGTTGTAATAAGTTACTAGCAGCCAGAATGGCTTGGGCTACAGGTGAGACTTTGTCAATATCTCCCTTACTGTATGTACAGTATACAAATATTTTCAAGAAATAATTACTGTAATTTACCAAAAAGGTTTTATGTTCCAAAGGTAATTGTGTACTTCACACATATGAAGGAAGGTATTGGCAAAATCTCAAGTCGTGTATCTTGGAACATACATACTACAACTATTTTTTTCTAAATGTATTTTTATTCACTGTACCTACAGTAATGGAGGTTTCAGCAAAATTTCACCTTTCATAAGTCAGTCTTGTAACTGCAAAATATTACAACCTTTGCAACATGAAAGAAAACTGTAGGAAGATATTGGCAAAATCTCACATGTAGTAAGTTAATCTTGCCACTAGGAACATACTACAACCTAGAACATGAAAAAAAAAATATTTTGGGAGTGTATAGTCGGTTTTTATGACAATGTTTGAACACTGTACATACAGTAAGGGAGCTATTGGCAAAATACCACCTATACTAAGTCTGTCTAGTCTCTATAAACATACTACAACATTTGGAACATAAAAAAAACACTGGTAATTTACTGTAAGTTTTTCATAAATTGTGTACTGTACATACAGAATAAGAGAGATCTTGACAAAATCTCACCTGTAGTAGGTCAGTCATGTAAGTAGGAATATACTACCTTTGGAGCATGAAAAAAAACTCTTTGGTAAACTACATTTGTTTTCTAAAAATTATTTGTGTACCGTTCACACAGTAAATGAGCTATTGGCAAAATCTTCTGGCCACTAGGAACATCGTACAACCACTGGAACATAAAAACTGTTTGCTGTTTGTACTTCTTTCTTACAAGCTTTACAGTTTAACAAAGTGCTTTTTCAATGTTAAAAGTCATTTTAATTAAAATACTTAATACGGAATTGTCAGATGGTCCCTTGCCGGTTTCACACCGCAAGCGTGAGCAGAGCATGAGCGGCGCGTGAGCAGCGCGTATTTTTTTCGGCGCCCATGTTAACAAACGAGTGCATTCACACCGGCAGCAGGAGCAGCGCGTGAGCGTCAAGCAGGAGCGTAGCGTGAGCAGCGCTGACGCGATGGTTTCGGCGCCGAGTCTATTTTTGCTGCGCTGCTCACGCTTTAATAAAGGGACAGTACACTTTTGATGGCCAAAATAAATGGTTTCACACAAAAGTTTTATAAAATGCACGGAACAAGCTTAAAATGCACATATAATAGGCATGTCTACTGAGTTCAACAAGAATTCAAAAATTCTAAATATGTTCGCCTAGGCAACAGAAGATATAAATGTGTTTCAATTATTTAGTTTGGGTGCAAGGCAAGCATGGTGTATTAAAAAAAAGCCAGAAACTTACTAAATGTTTTACGGCAGATTATTATTTATTTATTTATTTTGCATCGAGAAAAAGCTGCTTTGATTGAGTCTTGGATTGTATAAAGTACTATATAAATAAAGGTAAAATACAATATTAAAATATAATAATAATAATAAATAAAAAATGTAAAAAAATAAATAAAAATTATACACATATGTAGGCTCTAGCGCTACCCATATTTTACCTCATTCATGTGCAGCTTTATGATTACGGGAGCACAACGTAACACTTTTGTTTGTCTAGTACAAATATGTCGCTTTGTTTCATAATTACAGTATTTTTTGTTATTTACCTCAAAAGAAGGGAAGGTAAGCGTGACAACATGCCAAGCTGGTGGGATACAATGTAACACGTGAGGAGCACGTTTTGTAACATCACCAAATAACAGCTTAAAATGTTATCTGATCGAATGAAAAAAAATATACACGACAAACTTAAATATTTGGTCAATAAAATAAAATTATAATATATATAATATATATATATATTTTGAGTTTGACAATGAACACATCGCAACCATGCGTGTTACGACCCTAATCGCAACACACAGCTGTACAGTATAGTTCAAAATAATGTGCGCAAATAGATGAAACATTCAGAAAAACACTCCACAAACAGTTCTCATAGAACACAAGACATATAAACGAGCCAAAATGCTTTGTTTGTGGCCCGCGCTCCCCTATATGCTTTATGATCCCACCAATTGGGTTGAAGCTGCTTCTGCAGTTTCATTATCAATTTTATATTTACCTGTAATCAGTTTCATAGAAAAAAGCTGATTACTAAATGCTTTGGAGCAGCTGCATGCACGCTCTACAAACGCTTCCAATGTGAATACTCTTGCGAGTCTGCAGCTGCAATAACGCTGTAGTTACGCTGACGCATATGGAAAGGCGACTGATAAAGTGGGTAGACGCCGTATACCTATGTATACCCTGCACTACACCACTAGTTCTGAAGTTGGCCTATCCATTAAATTATTGCATGGTCAAATCCATAAACCTCATTCCAATACATAAAGCGGCAGCGCTCTGGCTGTATAGGCTAATCCAGCCACCCAGTCTCCTCCCCTGGTGGTAATGGTACGGACCAACCGCGAGCGCAAAATCAGAATAATGATTCATGTTTTACGTGTTAAAAAATCTTATTTGGATGCTACAACCTAAACTTGTAGAACAGAAAATTAAACAGAGACAAATATCTGTTTGTGAGGTATTTGGAAAAAAAAAAAACGAAAAAATGAAAGTTTGAAGCCAAATTTTATCTGTTTAATTTTGATGGTGCAAATTGAACAAAGAACTGCAAACCGTTACACGGACCGAAATGACACACAGTTTGATTGTATTATGATAATGATAGCCTAAATGATTTCGTTCTGTTTGAAAACTGGACAAAATTAATGAAAAAATCAGTTTTCGTTTTTCCGTTTCTCAAACAAAACGAAATAATAAGCTATTATTATTATTATTATTATTAATTATTATTATTATTTCATTTTGTTTGAGAAACGGAAAAACGAAAATTAAGCTTGATTTTTCATATTTTTGTTTGTGGGTAAAACAAATAAGCGTATTGCTTTAATATTTGTTTAACATGCCTGGGCGGCCTTGATACAGTCTGATTATATAGGCTCAGTGTTGGTCATCTTACTTTAAAAAAGTAATTAGTTACAGTTACAAATTACTTCTCCCAAAAAGTAATTGAGTTACTAACTCAGTTACCACATTGTAAAAGTAATTAGTTACTCAGCAAAGTAACTGTGACGTTGTTTTTTATGTTCTATAACGCTATTACGTTCTATAACATCTTTAATATCAAAGATGTTTATATTAACTGATTGAAAAATAAAAACACTATATACAGTATTATAGAACATTTGGTATTTATTTGAGCTCAATAGATTGCAGCCTGCTATATGATATGCATAGAAATAAAAACATATAAAAAATAAATATTGTGCAAAATAAAGACACACAAATGTAAACTTGGGTAAAAACAAAACAAAGGAAAACCTGGCCATTAGTGCAAATCTCTGTAACTGTATATTAGGCCTACTGCACAATAGTGCCGGTACTTCCAGTTCGCGAACGCTACCTTTGAATTTCCCCGGCTCGTCGCCATTGTCACTCACGCTGTCTTGTGTTGGTAGTCAGAGCGTGCAGTGACTGAGACAGCGTGAGCAGGGCACCGCCCACCCAGCCAATCATCATTGCATTTGCAACGGTGTCATCATCCCCACCCCTGCTCTCTCCAGGCAGCTGATGTGTAGCCAAAGCATGACACCTCGCGCTTTATTCAACCAAATTTTAGTAACGCGACACTTTACATTCTCAGTAAAGATAACGGCGTTGCAACGATGGGAAAAGTAATTAATTAGATTACTCCGTTACTGAAAAATGAACTCCGTTACTAACGCCGTTATACTTAAACGGCGTTACTGCCAACACTGTATAGGCTTATTTATGATTTATTATATATTATTAAATTATATCTTTAGCAGATCCTCCTTTATGCCAGGACTGTGGCGAAGGCAGCGCGGACAAACGCTTAGCTGGCTCACATAATAATATCATCTAAAACAGAAACATCAGATCGTTTTTATGACATTATATGTCGTTGTTACGAGAAAAAGATGTCGTTTTAACAAGAAAATTATGTCGTTTTAACGAGAAAAGATGTCGTTTTAACGAGAAAAGATCTCGTTATTACGAGAAAAAATGTGGTTTTAACGAGATAATTATGCCGTTTTAACGAGAAAAGATCACGTTATTACGAGAAAATATGTCGTTTTAATGAGAAAATATCTCGTTATTACGAGAAAAGATGTAGTTTTAACGAGATAATTATGTCGTTTTAACGAGAAAAGATCTCGTTATTAAGAGAAAAGATGTCCTTTTAACGAGAAAAGATCTCGTTACTAAGAGAAAAGATGTCGTTTTAACGAGAAAAGATCTGGTTATTACGAGAAAAGGTGTCGTTTTAACAAGAAAAGATCTTGTTATAACGAGAAAAGATGTGGTTTTAACAAGATAATTATGTCGTTTTAACAAGAAAAGATCTCGTTATTGCGAGAAAAGATGTCATTTTAACGAGAAAACATCTCGTTATTATGAGAAAAGATGTCGTTTTAATGAGAAAAGATCTCGGTATTACGAGAAAAGATGTGGTTTTAACGAGGTAATTATGTCGTTTTAACGAGAAAAGATCTCGTTATAAAGAGAAAAGATGTCGTTTTAACGAGAAAAGATGTCGTTTTAATGAGAAAAGATCTCGTTATTACGAGAAAAGATGTCGTTTTAACGAGAAAATATCTCGTTATTACGAGAAAAGATGT
Organism: Garra rufa; assembly: GCF_049309525.1. Classification (NCBI taxonomy): domain Eukaryota; kingdom Metazoa; phylum Chordata; class Actinopteri; order Cypriniformes; family Cyprinidae; genus Garra; species Garra rufa. Next base: position 22,518,470 of record NC_133373.1, read on the forward strand.
TGTTTTAACGAGAAAAGATCTCGTTATTACAAGAAAAGATTTGGTTTTAACGAGATAATTGTGTCGTTTTAACGAGAAAAGATCTAATTATTACAGTTTTTCTCAAATGCTAAAACACCACAAACGTTTCCTCCATGTTCCTCAATGTCTAAACACAACACCCTTTTCTAAAGCTACATAATCACAACCACACCTTCTCACAAAACTCAAACTTTCACTCCTAAAGAGCAGCTTGAAGCTTTCAAAAATGTAACACTATACACATCATTACACACTACAGCAAAACAATTGAAAACACAATGCTCAATTTGTGAGAAGGTTCTTTGTTTCATAACTGCCAATGCATATTTTTAGAAACTTTACAGTAACGGATCTTCTTAGATCTCTGCAGAGGATTAGGCATTTAGATTTGTGAGTTTCGTATGAAGAGTATAAATCTATAGAAAATACTGCATGTACACTACTGTAACACAACTCAATGCAAAAACAGAATCTATTGCACACAACAGTACTCTTGAAAACATGATCAGGGTGTGAAGTTTTTTTTATTTACTTTATTCACACCACAATCACTGTGCGGCATCATGTCGCTGAGCTGCATCGGGCCACATCACCTCATCCACATCGCAGGCTATATTGTCTCTTGCCAGGCACCGCGGGAAAAACGCCCTCGAATGGCGAATCCATCCTTGGAAGGCCTCCACTGGGATGTCAACACAGGCCAGCTCCATTGCCCTTAGGAGGTTCTCTCTAGTGTATGGCTGTCTGTCATAAACCTTCCACCTCCACGATGAGAAGAACTCCTCTATAGGGTTCAGGAAAGGGGAGTAGGGTGGCAGACAGACGTTTAAAAAGTGGTTACTGTTGGTGGTGAACCACTCTCTGATTTGGGTTGTTCTGTGGAAGCGGACATTGTCCCAAATTATCACATAAATGTGATGTGCGGGCCCAGGATGGTGTTGTTGGCGGTCCAGGAGGATGTCTCTTAGCTCCTCTAGGAAGGTGAAGAGACGTGGGGTGTTGTAAGACCCAAGGACAGCATGCCGGTGGACAAGCCCCTCCGAACCTATGGCCACAACAAAGAGTAATATTACCCCCCGTTGGCCAGGAACCTCAGTGATGGCTCTTTGGCCAATGATGTTATGGCCTCTTTGCCTTCGTTTCTGCAGGTTGAAGCCAGCCTCATCCAGGAAGAGGTACTCATGAGGTCTGGCCATCGCGTCCAACTGTAATATCCTCTGTGAAAATGTGAAAGTGCACAGGTGTTCAGTACAACAGTCAATCAGGTAGCACAGTATTGTCCAGAAGTAATGTAGGCCACTGAGCAACACAGTACGTCCACTAACTGTACTGTGAACATGGATGTATACTTACTTGCACATACTCGTAACGTAGGTCCTTGTGTCGCGCAGAGTTGCGCTCAAAGGGAACCCTATAGACCTGTTTCATCCGCATCTTTTGGCGCCGGAGAACTCGGTCTATTGTGGCCAAGCTGACATCATCAATGCTCTCAAAGTTAACATTATCGGCAATGACTTTGTCTCTGATCTCCCGGAGTCTGATGAGGTTGTTCTCACAAACCATATCCACAATGAGGGTTTCTTGTGCCGCTGTAAATATGGCAACCCTCCCACCTCTATGTGGCATTCTTTCAACTCTAAAGAAAGAAACATGTGTTGTCAATTGACATGTTTTACAATAACAACTGATTTGAAACCAATAGACTACTTTCACAGGCTTGTAAAACTGTAATGTGACAAAGAAAGCAATAGAGTACAATACCTGTTGTGTTGTCTGAATGCCCTGATAATGGTGGCCACGGTGAACCTACTCAGGTTTGGACGGACTCTTAGTCCTGCTTGTATAATGACATGGTCAATGACTGTTGCTCGCATCTCATCCGTAATGGTGGTGCGAGGTTGTCTTGCTCTCCCTCCTGGACCTTCTCCTCTCCCTTGTTGGCCTTCTCCTCTTCCTCATTGGCCTGCTCCTCTTCCTCCTCTGATTTGAACTCCTCTTCCTCATTGGCCTGCTCCACTTCTTCCATGGCCAACTCTTCTTCCTCCTCTGACTCGAATTCCTCTTCCCCTGACTCTGCCTTCATCCATTGTGTTTGTTTGGAATCTTCAGCAAACTGTGCACTCTGAACTTGCTTTTATTCATGTGGTCACAGCATTAGCAACATGTGTCTTCAATTTTGAGTCGTGTGTAATGTATGATGCCAGGTGTGTTCATTGTGTTCAAATATTGCTGACTGTGGCAAGCATTTTGCATCACATGAGCTTTCATTTGAGAATATGAGCAGAGTTCTTTTGCAACTTGTGTTTTAGCAAGGAAAAATGTGTTTAGATTTATGAGAACGGAGGATTGTGTTTTGTGAATTGTGTCTTCATGTGAAATGTGTTTATGATATTGGAAAATGATGGCTAGATTTAGTAAATGTGTTTAGATAACTGGTCATTTGGTTTAGAGGATTGGCTTTTGTGTTTTAGCACTTGAGAAAAACTGTAAGAGAAAAGATGTCCTTTTAACAAGAAAAGATCTCGTTATTACAAGAAAAGATGTCCTTTTAACGAGAAAAGATCTCGTTATTATGAGAAAAGATGTAGTTTTAACGAGAAAAGATCTCGTTATTAGGAGAAAAGATGTCGTTTTAACGAGAAAAGATTTCGTTATAATGACATAGCTCCCAGCTTGGTACTGGATACTAGTTTTGGTCAGCACACTGTAGACCTGTATTTTCTGTATGTGAGATTGCACTAGGGTTTTTTTTTTTTTTGTTTTGTTTTTTTTTTGCTCAAAATACCCTTCAGTGTATTTGCTTACTGTTACATGTTTTTGTTGTCCTTTATTTTGTATCTTTTTGTAATGTGTTTTAAAATGAATAAATAAAACATAATAATAATAATAATAATAATAATAATGACATAGCTGAGTGGAAAAAAATATGTGTGTGTGGCAGCAATGTGTCACCGTAGTCTTCCATATATATATATGTGGATACAATTACTGATGTATGATACTTGTCAAAGTTTAAGTGGACATATTACATAAAAAAAATATTTATAACACAAATATTTTGTCATACAAATGATTAATAAATTAAGAAAATAACTCAACCCTGTCACAAGTTTACAACCCTGTAACAATGAAAACTATAGGTTTTTCACTCAAAATGGCCACTGTTCCTCATGTAGTGTAGGAGAGAAGACCATTTATGGCAGCAATAAAAAAAGTACATTATACTTATGGATTAAAATGAAATGTTAAAAAATATCATTTTCCATCTTAATTTTATGTGACAGGTTTGAGTTGTTAAGCTTGACAGTACCCTCCCTGACTATAATATGCCTCAAAAATATGAATAAAAAGTATGATAATACTAACCATTTTCTGCACCACTATTAAAGAGACCTGAATGATGTCATTTCTGGTAAATGATGTCACATAAGTGTGGAGTCTAATTATATGGGCATGGTTAGTATGGTTAGTGTGACAGCCAGCTGCATAAACTGGGTTTCATATCTTAACCAAAGCATAATTTTTTGGGATTCGAAAACTAACTTTTAGTTTTTTTTTAAAACTAGTCTTAACCTTTTGTGCAACCGGTCTCAGATGGATAGACATAACTTAGTCTGTTTTCCTTTTTTAGAAAAACATTTTTCACAATAAAGAACATACATTTTATGTATTTATTCATTAAATCAATACCTCCAAATGAGAGAAAACTAAACAGTAACATATTGTACATTATGGGAAACACCCTGGGAAGGTGGTATTTCTACACATTAACAGTCTTTTCAGAAATTTCTTTAGGTTATTTTTTTTTCTGACTACTAATGAAACAATTTTTTTTTTTAATTATTAAAAAGAAAAAGAAAAACACTAAAGTATGTTTACAAAAACCCATAAAAAATGTAAAAAGGTAGGTGCATTTGTTCCATGTTTCCTTGTCTGCTACTGTTCCATGTTTTCCTGGTTAGCCCGTGTTTGCTTTATGATATTCAAGGAATAAACCTTCTCTGCAACTGCCTCATCTCTCTTTTGTCTCAGCATTACAGAACAACTGATTTAGTATGAATCCAGCAAAATGGTTAATCTGGCTTTGCATAGGAGACCGACCCCACAAGGACCACACCAGAGTTTTTTAGACCTGGAATATTCTACAAGTTCAACAGTTTTCAGATTTCACCCTTATTGACTACTAATCCAAACTAATATGTGATGGTTCTCAAGGATCACCGGCTGAGTTCTGGATTATGCTCTTCTGTTAAGTGGTTTACAGTGGGGGTTAAGGAAGATCCCTCCCCTAAAAAGTTTTTTTTGGGGGAACCATATGCCTCAAACTCTGATGGCCACAGTGCTTGGCCCACAACAAATTTCAAGAGCCTCATCCCAACTCGTCTTGTCATAACCACCACTTCAGAGAGTTGTCCCGTCATGGGTGCCACTCCAGAGTCTCGTCCTGTCATAGTCGCCATGCCAGAGCCTCTTCACAACATGGCTGTCACGCCAGAGTCTCCTGCCATCATGTATGCCCTATCAAGTCTTCAATCTTCGGCCTTGGCCTTCGCTGTCTTTCTGCCATAATTGCTTGTGGCTTTATCCCGTACCACCTGTGGCAAATGAGCTTCTGCTGGGCAGCTTGTGGAGAAAGTGCTGTTATATAAAACGGAAGAGGCATGTGCAGCGCAAGCCTGGTTCCTAACTAAAGCTACTGTAAGTAGGTGAAAGCCTGGTCAGTACACTGGTGCGAAACCCTTTCTGGAAAACTAGCTTGCTGCTTGAAGTGGTTTTAGTCCAGCCAGCAGGGGGTGCTCAATCCCTGACTTGAATGGGTCCTAACACTAGACGCAGACTTTTGATGAAGCGTTAAAAGGAATGTCCTTCATATGAGGCATAAACTGGCCTCCTGACTTTCTGTCTTGATTAATTTCCCCAGCATAATTATGAATTTGACCTCATTTATTAAGGTGGTAGCGGATTCTGGTGGCCAATTGAGCTCTTTAGGATGTGTTTCTTCTCTATTAGCCTACAGCAGATTTATTAAGGCGTACTTTATTCAACCGATTGTTTCATGTGTTAAGACATCAATGTATCGTAAGCCGTGGATCCCATTGACTGCCATTATATGACTGAAAGAGTGCAACAGTTTGAGTTAAAAATTTGTTTGTGTTCTACTGAAGAAACAAAGTCACTTAAATCTTGGATGCCCTGAAGGGTAAGCAGATAAACATCATATTTTAATTTAGGGTGAACTATCCCTTTAAGCCATTCAGACCAGTTAAGTGTTTGCTGATGATATTACCTGAGGTAAATATGAGTAAAAGATGTGTCATTATTGTCTATTAAACAGGAATAAAGGTGAATTGCATGTACTGAGTTATCAGATATTTATATATTCTTGTTGTTGCTTTTGTTATTGTTAATGAATAAATTAAGGAATACTAAGAAAGTGGATGTCTAACTTTAATGAAAAGGGGACATCCTGGGTAGCTAAATACCAAAGGTATGCATTTAAAGGAGTAGTTCACTTTCAGAACAAAAAATTACAGATAATGTACTCACCCTCTTGTCATCCAAGATGTTCATGCTTTTCTTTCTTCAGTTGTAAGGAAATTATGTTTTTTTAAGGAAAACATTTCAGGATTTCTCTCCATATAATGGACTTCTATGGTGCCCTGAGTTTGAACTTCCAATATGCAGCTTCAAATGGCTCTAAACGATCATAGTCGTGGAAAGAAAGGTTTTATCTAGTAAAACTATCAGTTATTTTCTAAAAAAAAAAAAAAAAAAAAAAATTATATATATATATATATATATATATATATATATATATATATATATATATACTTTTTAACCTCAAATGCTCGTCTTGTCTAGCTCTGTGTGTACTCTGTATAGAGATTAAAAAGTATATAAATTGCAAATGTTTTTAGAAAATAACCTACCATTTCCCTAGATAAGACCCTTCTTCCTCGGCTGGGATTATTTAGAGCCCTTTGAAGCTGCATTTAAACTGCATTTTGGAAGTTCAAACTCGGGGGGCACCATAGAAGTCCATGATATGGAGAGAAAAAGTCCATTATATGGAGAGAAATCCTGAAATGTTTTCTTCAAAAAACCTCATTTCTTTACGACTGAAGAAAGAAACACATGAACGTCTTGGATGACAAGGGGGTGAGTACATTATCTGTAAATTTTTGTTTTGAAAGTGAACTACTCCTTTAAGGGTTAACAAATATTTCTAACAAATGTTTCTGTATTTAACTGCATTTAACATGATAATTTTAACAAACTGTGAACAATTTTTTAAATGTTAATTTATATCTGTTTTATGTTTATGCTTCTGGAAGTGGTTCTTTACTATCCTAATTAGGCTTTTTTGCTTTTTAGGTTCATTTTACCACAAAGTGCTTTCTGCAAATCTAATTGTTTCATTCATTCATTCAGTTGTGACGTGATTTTAAAGGAATGTTTGACACTGTGTGCAAAATCCTTCACCTTTTTCTTCTTGTAAGAGTGGGCGCAGCCATTTAAAAATTTTTGGGTCTGGCTTCCGGCCATCTGAAATTGCTGCTTGATATTGCAAATAGGTGTGTCGACTCTTACCTTATTATTTTAATGTATCATCTTAATTATGAGTACGCTAGTTTGTAGTGCAAACAGTTTTACTGTTTAACATGTAGGCTAGCCTATATTTAGTATGTGACTACCTAGAAACCGATAACGATGTCTATTTTAATGATAATGCTCTTCTCTCATCCCGATTCAGTTCTTCAACGCTAAAGAAGCGGTGCGCGACCAAGTAACGTAATAGCTCGCAGCGTCCTCTGCTGGTGAAAATAATCAGTACACGATTGCCAACATGTTATATTGGTCGGGCTTTATTCACTTTAGTATTCTTTAGTATTCATTTTAGTTCCTATCTAGCCTAACCAGAACAGAACAAACAGGAAACTTGACTCCTGTTTTATACACAACAAATTTGTATGTTATCTATAAAATTAGAGTGATTGTTACTGGAGTAAATGACACAGGCCAGAAGCACAATTGAATGGACACACAATTTTGACATTTCAAGTTATTGGTTACACAAAGCTGCTTTGAACTCTACGTTGTGAGGGAGCGCGCACGTGATTACGTTCCGTTTGAGAGACGTCACCCATAGCAACACAACAAGGGAAGAGCTTTTGGAGTCGCGTGTCCGTCTAGCTTAGAACTAGTCGCTGCGTCTGTTTTTCGCTTCAGCTTGACAACGCCGTGAGTATCACCGCTTAATAAGTGCGTAATGACTTATTCAATTTAGTGACTCCATGGATTAGTAGTGCAAATTCTACAAATACCATGTTGCAATTTGATATTAGCCAACCTGCATAGATTTGAAACTAATTTTAACTCTAAAGTACAGTAAAGAATTTGAGGGATGATAGGTGTAAATCTAGTCGTTCAAATACATTTGGCAGCCACATTAAATTCTAAAACTAAAGGGTATAAAAACCCATAGGTTCTTTATATTAAATATTAATATTTACTAATTTCTTGAAACGGATCTAGGACCTTTTTGTTTAGACTAGTATAGAAATACACCTTAAAATGGTTTTGTTGCAGCAAAGGAAGCCTGATCTGTTTGTCAGAATATAAGTTCCTGTGAATGTTGGAAAACTTTCCTAACTTGCTGAAATGTGTCTTCAAGACAGTATTTACATTTGTTGCTGTTCCTAGGGTTACACATTGTTTATGTGGTTCACTGCACTGAAGGCACTGTTGCATGAAGTGCCTGAAGTGCTATGTTTTTGTGGTTCAGCTGCAATAAAACATTGTCTGCTGCAGATATACAAATGATATATAGATGGTCCTGCCAGGTGGACTCTTTCAACATTGTACAGATCAGGACTTCATGCATGGATACCTTTTCTTTCTTCTGTGCATGTAGAGAGTGGTGTCAGGGTGTTCTGTGCTGACAACCTAAGGGAATTAGATGCTGCACTTCAGGTTACATTCCCGCTGAACTCAATACAACTAGACTCGATCCATGATGTCACAGCCCTATTGTATTTCGAAACATAAACAGACAATACTTGTTTACGTCAAATTAAGCTTTAAATTAGCAGTAAATTGACTGTATTGTGCCAAATTGTTTTCTAACATATGTAATAATAGTCATTGTAAACTAACAGTAAGTAGAAAGTAGTAGCTGATCATGATAATAATTTAGAGCAGTGGTGCCCAACCCTGTTCTTGGAGATCTACCTTCCTGCAGAGTTCAGCTCCAACCCTGATCAAACACAACTGAACCAACTAAATAGGATCTCAAGGAGCACTTGATAATTACAGACAGGTGTGTTTGAACTGAGCTCTACAGGAAAGTAGATCTCCAGGAACTGGGCTGGGCACCCCTGATTTAGAGGCTTTAGGAATTAGGGTTAAACGACATATTAAGCAGAATATTATTGCATTTTAGAACAGAAATCAACAATTGAACTTTTTTGCATGCATGCATTTTGATGAGTAATGATTGTGACTTGAGAACATCAGACTCTTTTAGGATACTGTATATCAGAATGTTTAACACTGCCATAAACCTATGCATATGTCAGTGTTATTGCTCTTGTGCCCATAGTATCTTCAAACAGCTGTTATTAGTGAACTGACGAACCTCAGTGAGACTGGATATTTATTTAGATACAGAATAAAGCTCCAACACACCAGCATGATGACACAAACAAAGACGGCAGATGATACGCAGCACACCCTTTCTCTCAACTCCAAAAAACAACTGCTGGTACACCCACACTTGAATATAAACACAATACACAGTATATACTGTACAGTGCCTTGTGAAAGTATTCATTTTTTCACGTTTTATGTTGCAGCCTTATGTTAAACTGCTTTAAATTATTTTTTTCCACATCAGTCTACTCTCCATACAGCATACACCATAATGACACAGCACAAAACAGGTTTGTAACAACTTTGCAAATTTATTAGAAATAAAAAAAACTATTAAAGAAATAGAAATAAAAAAATGATTCTATTGCATAAGTATTCATACCCTATTCTAGGACATTTAAAATTTAACTACACTTCAAGTAGAGTTCAACTGTGGCAAATTCATTTGAATGAGTATGATTTGCAAAGGCACACACCTCTCAGAAAAGGTCTAACAGCAGAAAATGCAACAGAGCAAAAACAAAGCCCTAAGGGTCAAAATAACTGCCTGTAGAGCTCAGAGACAGGACTGCGTCGAGCCACACATCTGGGGAAGAGTTCAGAAAAAAAATCTGCTGCATTGAAGGTTCACAGAAGCATGTAGCCTCTATTATCCACAATGAAAGAAGCTTGGAACAACCAGAGCAAAACTGAGCAATTGATGTAGAAGGGGCTTGGTTATACTGGTGACCAAGCTGATGGTCACTCTAGTTGAGCTCCATGATCATATATGCAGATGGAATAAACTTACAGAAGGACAAATATCACTGCAACACTCCACCAATTTGGGCTTTATGGCGGTGTGGCCAAACTCAATTCTCTCCTCAGTGAAGACACATGAAAACACACTTGGAATTTGCAAAAAAAAAAAAAAAAAGCACCTAAAGGACCCCCAGAGTGTGAGAAACAAGATTCTCAGCGGCAGCGACTAAGGGGTTTTAGTAGAAGGAAAGCTTAATGCACCAAAAAATTGAGATAGCAATAGTTAAAACACAGTCCAGAGCATTCAGAGCCTCAGACTGGGCAGATGGTTCACCTTCCAACAAGACAATGACCCTAAGCACACAGCAAGAGTGACTTATAGACAACTCTGTGAATGTCCTTGAGTGGCCCAGTCAGAGCCTTGACTTAAAGGCATCCATATATTTCTGGAGAAACCCAAAAATATCTGCCAGCCCCAATCCAAGCTGACAGAGGTTGAGGGGTAAAGATGCGAGGCGAAGAATGGCAGATAATTGCCAAATGCAGATGTGCAAAGCTTGTCACATCATACCCAGAAAGACTTGAGGCTGTAAAGGTGCTTCAAATAAGTACTAAGAGTTAAGGGTATGAATACTTATGCAATGTACTTATTTCAGTGTTTTATTTTCAATAAATTTGCAAAGTTGTCACAAATAATTTTTTTGCTTTGTCATTATGGTGTATGGAGTGTAAATTGATGTGTGAAAACATTAATTTAAAGCAGTTTAACAAAAGACTGCAACATGAAAAGGGGTATGAATACTTTTGCAAGCCACTGTTAGCATTGCACACTCATAAAATTCGCTGTCTGTTCTCCCACAGGAACAGTTACACTCTGAACAGCAAGATGTTGATGCCATTATACAGCCACTGCTGGTGACTGAGGCTGGATTCATAAAGGTAATATTTTGTGTTGTTTTTCAGACTTGAATCTTACTGTTACCACAGAATCATTTGTGTTTGTGTGTCAGTACAGAATCTGGATCACTACCTTATTCACAAAGACACACTGGACCTGAGGAAGCGTAAACTCCTCCATAAGCGCTGGACACAAAGTGTGTCGCTGCCAGTACAGCAGAGCATTGAGCGACATTTTGCACACAATGGCTACACTGAGACACAGAAGATGAGGAGCATGCATGCACACTACATCAACTACTGTAATGCTAAGGTATACACCTAAACAGGTACAGTACATGTTCTTATTTTTAGCTAGATTAACCACACTGTTACAGTACCAATGCACTGTAACCTTAAGATACATATTCTATGTTATAGAACAAAATAGGTGTTTTTGTTATTAAAAATTAATAAGCAGTCCCAGCTCAGGTGACAAAAGTAATGCTTTCCATAAAAAGTAATGCAATTAGTTACTTCTTTAACGCAATATTGTAATGCATTACTTTTAAAAGTAACTTTCCCCAACACCGATGAGAAGATGAATACACTTTATCAAGTTTTGGTGTCATTAAAATTTGAAAAATAATTTTTTTACACATACATTTTATAATTACAGATTAAAATGCTGAAATGCTCATTTTAAAATATTCATGATAACATAATTATAATACAGTATGTTTACATTGCCTTGCGAAAGTATTCAAACCCCATTTTTTTCACCTCAACTTTTTTCCACAACAATCTACACTCCACACACCATAATGCCAAAGCAAAAACAACTTCAGAAATTAATTAAAAATAACAAAAACTGAAATTAGTTGATTGCATAAGTATTCATACCCTTAACTCAGTAATTAACTGAAGCACCTTTGCAGCCTCATGTCTTTTTGGGACGCAAGAAGATTTGCACATCAACATTAGGCAATTATTTGCCATTCTTCGGCTCACCTCTACACCTCTCAAGCTCTGTCAGTTTGGATGTGGTCTGGCAGACATTTTCAGGTTTCTCCAGTAATGTTTCAAGGACATTCACAGAGTTGTCTATAAGCTACTCTTGCTGTGTGCATAGGTTCATTGTCCTGTTGGAAGGTGAAGCTTCTGACCGGTCTGAGGTTCTGAATGCTCTGGACTAGGTTTTTAGAACCAAGTGTGTTTTCATGTGCCTTCACTGAGAAGAGGATTGAGTCCTGCCATACCACCATAAAGCCCACATCGGTGGAGTGGTGCAGTGATGTTTGTCCTTCTGTAAGTTTCTCCCATCTGCATATATGATCATAAAGCTCAACTAGAGTGAACATCAGGTTTATGGTCAACACTCTAGCCAAGGTCCTTTTCCATCAATTGCTTAGTTTGGCCAGGAGACCAGCTCTAGAAAGAGTCGCAGTTGTTTCAAACTTCTTCTATTAAGGGTAACAAAGACTGCATGCCTCTGTGAACCTTCAATGCAGCAGAATTTTTTCTGAACTCTTCCCCAAGTAAACAAAAAAAAAAACGAAGGGGTGTGAATACTTTCGCAAGGCACTGTAAGGTTAAAAAACAGTACAGTACAATAACTGCATATTTTGTGTTCAGCACACTTCAGAAAATATATAATTGTCATGGAATAACTCAAAAAACAATGTTTGATCTTTTTCCATGATGAAAATTATGGAAAACTGCAGTATTTCCAGTTTCAACTGCACTATTTCCAGAACCTTGTTAATAACTAAAATGTGTACTGTGTTTTCAGGGTTTTGTTTTTCTAGAGAGTTATGATCCTCTGGAGTACAACCCCTTCCTGCACCATTTCAACACACCACATTATCGCAAAGTTAGTCATATCTTCTTTTTAATGTTAATAGTTAAACAATGAAACAAAATGCATTAGTAATGGTATGCAATTGATTTAGTGAAGCATTAAACAACTTAACATACATGTTTTCTGTGTAGATTTCCACCCCAGCACTGGAGGATCCTCTGTCTCTTCAGTCACGAGCCAGGATTAAGGAAAAAACAGCAATACTTCGCTGCCAAACAGGTGCTGTCAATTAATAATTAGTTTTACAAATCTATTTGCATGATCAGGCTGTTGCACTGCTTTGGAGTTTTCTTTGAGGGGGAACTTAAACTCTGTATTCTAGGTCACGTATATCGCCGTCAACAGGTGGAAGAACTTCTCCAGAGTCCATCTATTTCCCAACAGAGCCGTAAACAGTCACAAGCCAAAGCCTGCAGAGATACTGCCTCAGAGAGACTGTTTAGATCAAGGTACTTGCTTCAGGCTCACTGTTGAGCTGCTTTTGTGTCAGTCACTGTGTTTCTAGCGCTTCTCTTTCAGTAATACTGAGGTAATTTCTTGCTGTTCAGGAGTACATGCACTCCACATGCGGCTTTGGCAGAGGGACGGTGCTTCCCCGCTCAGTGCTGGTCCTGTTGTTGATGACAACATTTATTAGGGCATTATTGACACAAGTTTGTATGGACACACGGGTCTTCCATTAAAGAGAATGGTGCTTGTTATACTATTAAAGTTCAATAAATTATGAGGTGTACAGTGTGTATTGTGTCTAGTGCTTATTGAACAATGCATATCATGTTTATTATGTTATATTTTTTATAAAACCCTCACACGTTCAAAGCCCAGAAAAGTAGTAAGGACATTGTTGACATAGTCCATGTGACATCAGTTGTTCAACCTTAATTTTATAAAGCTAATGAGAATACTTTTTGTTCTCCTGGACCTTATATGTTGTAGTTGCGTTGATGGGAAGGGTCAGAAAGCTCTCGTATGTAATACAAAATATCTTAATTTGTGTTTCTAAGATGAACGAAGGTCTTACAGGTTTGGAACGAAATGAGTGTCAGAGGCTGCATCCGAAATCGCATACTTCATGAGTAGGTACTTAATTTCAATAAGTAGGTACTTAACAAGCGCTAAAAGAGTACCTACTCTACAGCCAAATCTCGTTGAGTATGAATGCGATCCGCCATGATGACGTTATCATGTGATCTACGACGTTAAGACAAGAGCAACAATTTAAAAGATATGAGCGACAGGTTTAATTAATCTATTTGTATATATTATCTATTTGTATATATTATGATGTTGATCAAATTTCTCATTTTGTGGTCTTCCAGAAGAAACAGATACCTTTATGTTCTCTTACGAGAGGTCTCTCGTACTGCGTAAGCGTTAAGCTTACGCTTGGGGAAAATCCTTTCCGCGAGAGATATTGAAGCCAAAAAATTATCCTTAATTTTGTATTAATGTAAAACGCGTTGCCGCAGTGAGCAGACATAGGCGAGGCGTATTGCTTGCCTATTGGCTGCTCTGCAGCAACTGCAGCACCTATCGAGCGAGGCTTGGCGCGAAACCAGCTCCAATGAGAGCCTTTCGCGCCTAATACGTCATCTCCCGCCGAAAGTGGCGTGATCCAAGCCTATAAATATCGCTCGAAGGTAGCTACACTCTGATTTTTTCATCCTTCACGCGACGCCTTCGCATCGCTGGAGCTGGAGAAGAAGCCGCCGTCGACTGGAAGTACATCAGCGGGACGAGTCTGAAGCTGCTGGCTACGCCGCCTTCCTGCCTTCCTGCTGCGCTTTCCGGCGACTATATCCTTTTACCAAACTATTTACTCTAAAAGAGCTAGCGTCTTTTTAAAGATGCCATCCTGCGACTCGTGCGGAGTCGCACTCAGTGACGGGGACCGCCACGCCGTGTGCGTTTCCTGCCTGGGGGAGGAGCATGCTGCGATAGCGCTCGCCGAGGGAGGTTGCCCTCATTGCGAGCCAATGGCCATGGCGACTCTGAGGACTCGCTTCGCCTTCTTCTCGCAGCCCGTTCCTATGCCTGCTGCGGCGCCGCGCCGTAAAAAGCGCCGTGCCCAGCGGCTTCCGGAATCATCCTCCAGCCGTCAAAGCTCGCCGGTGCGCCTGCTAGCTTCACCTACACTCACCGTCTCAGTGCCGGATTTGGCGCAGTCGCTGCCAGCCGCTGCGCCCGCCGATGTCGCTGTCGAGGAGAGTGGGATGGAGGAGGAGGAGGACTCTTGCTCGCTGGCAGCGTCAGGCAGCGAGGAATGGGCGAGCTCTGCGGACATCGCCCCCCCTGCCCGCGCTCCACCCAGCGCGAGAGCCTCTATCGAGTCAGAGCTCATGAGGATCTTAACCCAAGCCACGGCGAGCCTGGGCCTGGAGTGGTCCTCACCCGAGCAGCCTGCTCACAACCGGCTGGATGGCCGGTTCCTGCCGAAAGGAGAACGGACGTCGCTCGCGAAACCGGCCCCTTTCCTTCCGGAGCTTCACCAGGAGCTCGCAAAGTCTTGGAGCGCCCCCTACTCAGCGAGAGTGCGCCCATCCTCCTCCCCGGCGTTCTCTGTAGTGGACGGCGCCGAGAGTAGAGGTTACCTAGCGATACCTCCGGTGGAAGAAGCGATCGCGGCCCACTTATGCCCGCCCTCTGCTGGACGGCGGGCTAAGCCGGCGCTGCCGTCTAAGCCCTGCAGACAGACGTCGAATCTGCTACACAGAGCTTTCACCGCGGCGGGACAGGCCGCCTCAGCGCTGCACACCATGGCCACGCTGCAGATCTTTCAGGCCGACCTTCTCCAAAAGCTGGATGAGGAAGGCCCTGACGCGATCTGCGTACCAGATTTGAGGAGCGCCACGGACCTCGCACTCCGTGCCACCAAATCGGCAGCTCAGGCCATAGGACGCAACATGGCGGCGCTGACGGTTGCAGAAAGGCACTTGTGGCTCACGCTCTCAGAGATGGCGGAGTCCGAGCGCACAGCCTTTCTTGATGCGCCGTTTTCCACGGCTGGTCTGTTCGGCACGTCGTTGAAGGACTTCACTGAGCGCTTTGCAGAAGTTCAGAAGACCTCTCAGGCGATGAAACACTTCCTGCCGAAGCGGTCTAGCTCTGCCGGTCGCCCAAAGCCGCCAGCGCAGAGCTCTAGACCCCAGCCTCAGCCCGCTGCAGCTGTCTCACAACGCCGCCAGGAGCAGGGAGCGAGACCGCGTTCCCGCTCTGCAGGCCGCCGCCACGGAGCGCGCGCTCAGAGACCCAGGGTTGAGTTGAAACCTAACCCCCCGAAGCAGGCCTAGTACAGCTAGGAAAACGCCGGTGCGCGAGTCCCGCGGCTGCCAGACTCCCACCGAAAGTATTCGCTCGCTCAGCTCCAAGAAATGTGGCTGTTCCAGCATCATCCGCAGTCATCAGGCCGGCGCTGCAGCCCGCCTGTCTGCACTCAAAAGCCGTTCTCACGGCTACCCAAATAAATCCTCAAAAGAGTGTATTTTCTGGTGTCCCGGCCACAGCCGAAGGTGTTTTGTGTGTAGCACGCATGCCCACTGTCCAGTGCCCATCACTACACATAAGCACATCCTGTCATACAAACCCCGCGCACATAAAGTCGACCAAAATCGACTGCGCTTCACAGGTGATATTTGTGCCCACCCAAAAGTGCCCACACATATCATATCAGGCAGGTCTTACGGTTTCTGTAAAAACGAAACCGGACGACGCCCCGTCTACGCGGCTAAAAGCTGCATTGAGTGTGTTAAATGTGCCCGTTACTACGCAACCACATATACACACAAGAATAGCAGTCCCCGCGGTCAGCGTACCCCGAGCCTCACATGTCACAGCGGCCCCGTTATTAACAGATCGGAGCGCGCTTCGCACCCACCCCCTGGCATTACATGCAAATGCATGGGAAAAGCTCCCGGGGGTTTCACAATGGGTGCTGGACATCATAAAAAGAGGCTATTCGCTCCAGTTTCGACGGCGCCCTCACTGTTACACGGCGCGCGTCGAGACCACTATACAGGCAGATGCAGCACACCTGCTACGAGCCGAAGTGACCACATTATTGAGCAAAGGAGTCATAGAACCCCTGTCTCAAGGTCAGAGCGAAAGAGGGCTATACAGCAAATACTTCCTGATACCGAAAAAAGACGGGGGAGTCAGGCCCATACTAGATCTAAGACAACTGAACAAAGCGCTGGTGAAGCGAAAGTTCAGAATGCTCACGACCAAGAAAATCCTCGCGCAAGTGTGCCGAGGAGACTGGTTTGTGTCAGTGGATCTGAAAGACGCGTATTTTCAAATACAGATAGCGTCGCGTCACAGGCGATTTTTGAGATTCGCCTTCGAGGGCCAAGCTTATCAGTACACAGTCCTACCATTCGGTTTGTCCCTAGCACCCCGTACGTTTACGAAGTGCATGGACGCAGCGCTCGCCCCGCTCAGACTGAAGGGAGTGCGAATACTGAATTATTTGGACGATTGGCTGATTTTAGCGCAATCTCGCTCAATGCTCAGGGAACACACGGCCATGTTACTCGATCACCTCGAGAATTTGGGTTTGAAAGTAAACTGGGAGAAAAGCTCGCTGAACCCCAGCCAGAATATCTCCTTCCTGGGCATAGAACTGGATTCGCAGTCAATGACAGCGAAGCTAACGCAAGAGCGCGCGCTGAACATTCAGAGAGCAGTGAGCGCGCTCTGCTGCAGCGCGTCTGCCCCGCTCAAGACCTTTCAAAGAGTGTTAGGTCTTATGGCGTCAGCATCATCAGTTCTACAGTTAGGGATGCTCTGTATGCGCCCACTGCAGTTCTGGCTGAGAGCGCGAGTGCCGCGCCAAGCGTGGGCGTCCGGTCGACTCCGTCTCACGATCAATCAGAGATGCGTTACAGCCCTGATGCCGTGGAGAACAGCCGGCTGGTACCAAACAGGTGTCACTCTAGAGAGACCCTCGAAGGTGAAAGTAGTGTCCACGGACGCGTCCACCTCGGGATGGGGAGCGCTCCTAGACGGCAGACCGTCGTTCGGCCAGTGGTCAGAACGCGAGAAATCGCTGCATATCAACTGCCTCGAAATGATGGCAGTGGAGAATGCGCTGACATATTTTCTTCCTTTATTGAAGGGAAGTCATGTATTAGTCCGCTCCGACAACATATCGGTAGTGGCTTACATAAATCGCCAGGGCGGTCTCAGGTCCAGAAAACTACATGCACTTGCAGAACGCCTTCTGGTATGGGCTCATCGCAACCTGCGCTCGCTGAGGGCAGCGCACGTGCGGGGGACCCTAAATGTAGGACCAGACAGACTGTCCAGGAACAATGTTCCGGCGGGCGAATGGTCGCTGCACCCTCAGACGGTGCAGCTATTATGGAAAACATTCGGCAGAGCGGAGATAGATCTATTTGCATCTCAGGACAACGCTCATTGTCTAGAATTCTTTTCCAAAGCCAAGGACGCGCTAGCCCATGCGTGGCCCCGCCGTCCTCTTTATGCTTTTCCCCCAGTCTCTCTCCTACCTCAGGTGATAGAGAGGGTGAAGGAGGAAGGGTGTGCAATACTGCTAATAGCGCCGTTTTGGGGGAACCAGCCTTGGTTCCCAGCGCTGATGCAGATGACGAGCATCGCACCGTGGCCAATACCTGTGAGGAGAGACCTCCTCTCGCAGGCGGGCGGCGCGATTTGGCACCCTCACCCCGAGCTGTGGTCCCTTCATGTATGGGTCACCAGGGAATATATGATGAACTCCCCACAGGAGTGATATCAACGATCACACAGGCTAGGGCGCCATCTACTAGACGGCTCTATGCCTCGAAGTGGTCGATATTTGCGGACTGGTGCACAGCCCGCGGATCCTCACCCACAGACTGTGGAGTGACAGATGTACTTTCCTTCCTACAAGAGCTGCTGGACAAGGGCAGGTCCCCGTCCACGCTCAAAGTTTATGTGGCGGCCATAGCAGCGTTCTCGATGACAACGCTAGGTCAGTCAATAGGGAGGAATGATTTAATCATACGCTTCCTTAGGGGAGCTAAGAGATTAAATCCACCCAGACCGCCTTCAGTCCCAACTTGGGACCTTTCTGTGGTGCTGGACGCTATGAAGGGCGGACCATTCGAACCACTACAGGCGGCTGAATTAAAATATCTGTCTCTTAAGGCTATATTCCTCCTAGCGCTCGCTTCAGTGAAGCGCGTAGGAGATTTGCACGCGCTCTCCGTGGGCGCGACATGCATGGAGTTTGGACCTAACGACTCTAAAGTTATACTCAAACCCAAGCATGGATATGTGCCAAAGTCTATTAACACACCGTTTAGAGCACAGGTCATCGCACTGTCTGCTCTGCCGGTTGGGGATGAAGAGGCTGACGCGAGACTCTTATGTCCAGTGAGAGCGCTAAGAGTCTATGTGTCTCGCACGTCTGCTTTTAGACAGACAGAACAGCTGTTCGTCTCGTTTTACGGGCATTCTAAAGGAATGGCTGCGTCAAAACAGACTTTATCCAGATGGATAGTGGATGCTATTGCACTGGCGTACGAGTCCAAGGGCATGCGATGCCCGCTGGGTGTCAGAGCACATTCCACGAGGGGCGTGGCCTCGTCGTGGGCTTGGTCGAGTGGAATTAACCTGCAAGACATTTGTACGGCGGCAGGCTGGGCCTCTCCGTCTACATTCATAAGATTCTACAACTTGGAGGTTCCCGCCCTACAGGCCAAGTTGCTATCGGTCTAGATATTAACAGATATCTAGACCCATGTTCCAAGTTTATCCAGGTCGTTTACCTGCCCGGATATACCAGGAGCCAGTGTTTCTAGGGTCCTAATCCCCTTATATGTTCAAGCACGTTCAAACACTATATGAACCCCGGGCTATTCGCCCTCGGGTCTATGGCATCAGATCTTGGCATGCACGGCGTTTTACATGGGGTCCCCAAGCGTAAGCTTAACGCTTACGCAGTACGAGAGACCTCTCGTAAGAGAACGTACTCGGTTACTAACGTAACCTCGGTTCTCTCAGAGAGGGAACGAGTACTGCGTACCTTGCCGTGCAAGCGCGTGCTCTGGGCGCTTTTATGATGAAAAAACCAGAGTGTAGCTACCTTCGAGCGATATTTATAGGCTTGGATCACGCCACTTTCGGCGGGAGATGACGTATTAGGCGCGAAAGGCTCTCATTGGAGCTGGTTTCGCGCCAAGCCTCGCTCGATAGGTGCTGCAGTTGCTGCAGAGCAGCCAATAGGCAAGCAATACGCCTCGCCTATGTCTGCTCACTGCGGCAACGCGTTTTACATTAATACAAAATTAAGGATAATTTTTTGGCTTCAATATCTCTCGCGGAAAGGATTTTCCCCAAGCGTAAGCTTAACGCTTACGCAGTACTCGTTCCCTCTCTGAGAGAACCGAGGTTACGTTAGTAACCGAGTACGTTTTTAGTACGTTTTTAGGCTATAACCCAGTTTAATCCTTAAAGATGTTATTTTTTATTACGAAAACCTAAAATCGTAACTTTAATATGTTTTTAATTTATTTATGTGCAAAATTGTTTATCCACACCTAAAACTGGCTTAAAATCTCCTTTGTTTTCCTCTTTTTATTGTGGGAATTCTCTTATTTCATCCCCGAGGATTATAAATAACAAAAAACAACACATGCAATTTTAATGCATTATGATTAAATGAATATTACGATAATTTAAAGATATTTAATCTTTTTTTTTCACGTGTAGAGAATCACATGTACGCAAACCCTTTACAGTTTTTTTCTGTCATTATTTTTTACTGATAAAACAGCCTTTTCCTGCGGTTGTATGTACTTATAAGTTCTGCAGTGATAATAAAATAAAATAAAGGCGACGGATGCACAGAACACCCAATGGCATCACGACAACCCTACCTAGTACGTTGCCCTCCTTGTTTGCAATGTTTGTAATATCTGCACAAAGGAGACGTCAATCAGCTGCTGGAAGATCACGTCTTTGGAGAAGACTTTTGATTTTACACTCGAAAGAATTAAGTATTACTTAGAAATTAAAGATGACCTCGGAATGCATTGCTAGACAACACCAACCCTTATGAACAATAATACTGATAAATGCTAACCACTAATTAATTATATTTTTAGTAAAATTAACTACATGCATTTTTTAATACGCCATATGCATGGCATATTCATGACTATGCAGTCAATGTGAATACCTCTCAATTCTCAGTCAAGTAATGAATTAATGCTATATTTTATTAACTGACAACAAGAAACACAAATAAATTTGTAAAAGAATAAATAAAAGTAACCTTGATGTTAAATAAGTACAAGTCAAAGACACATAAAACAAAGCTTTATTCAAAGTAATTGTTCTAACAATCATGTGTTCACAGCCTGTAAATAACAACTGCCATCAACAGCTGTGCCAATTCTGCAGCTTTATTCTGATGAAGCAGCTGACCACCGTGTCCACCTTCACCTGTCTCTGTCGTCCATCACGTCCCTGTCCCTGTAACATCCAGAAAAGTTTCAAGTCACCTCTGTGATTCATGTGCTCAACACTGCATTTACACTCGCATTTTATCCAACACAAATGCTCCTCTATTTATTTATATTAATAAAAAAGATCAGTTATGTTTACTTACTATGTAAATGCGTTTATTTACATTCCATATAAAGTAAACAGTGTTGACAACAGTGAATTCTACTGTAACAGCACACAACACTCAGATGTCTATTACGTGCTCATATGCAATTGTTTGCGAACTTTTTCCTGTCACATATTAAATACTGTAGACATTTAACAATGGTCTTTAAGATGTATATGGTTTATGTACATTCACTTTGGAGATATACGTGTGTTTACTGGATCTCCCCTGTTTGCTATACATAAAACATGTTTTTACAGAACAGTCACAAATATACTATACTGTTACACCTTAAGCGATTTAACAGTTTGTTCTGCGCGATTGTGACACAAGGAACAGCGTAAGGTTACTCACTTTTGAAAACACCCTTGTTGCTGTTCTCCATCACGTTCGATGATGACGTAGGCTATTGATCTCCCGTGGGCTTCTGGGATAGAAAAGTAGAAAAGTATCCCTCGATCGGCACTTCGAAATCTGGGCGGGACGCAGTAGGCATCCGGGGATCTCTCGCTTACTCTTTTGTGGTTACTCTTCTCACGTACCCATTTCGCCTACTAAATAGTAGATAAGTAGGCATATTGAACGATACTTAGGTATACGTACGCCTGAATCTCGCGAGAAATAGTGCTTCATCCTGGTAAATCTCGCCTACTCTTTTGTGGTGTTTGAGATTTCATGCATACTTTTTCTTCGCCTACTGCTTTTTGCCTACTAAATAGTATGGAAGTATGCGATTTCGGATGCAGCCAGAGCCTTTACTTTAAATTGTCATGTACATGTATGTCCAGTAGGGCTCACTCTTGGGTAATTGTTCACAGAATATAGGTGGGAACCTTTCCTCAGGTAAGAAGTGTTGCTGGAGGGACGGTGCACACAGTTGTTTGACCGCTATGCTAGGCTATTGTACCATGCTATGCAAGTTGTTTGTATTGTAAAGGACTTGTGGATTTATTGACTGTTTGGATTCTTGCCTATATGGAAATGAAGACCAGTCATGGTAAAATAAATCTACAAGTGAGCATTTTGTGTGGACATTCCAGTTAATAGTAATCCAAGCATGCACACCCATTTACAAGCACCGTCTAGCATCCCTCAGCTAAGTACTAGACTTGGCTGCTTACATTCAGTCAAACAACTGTTTATTGAGTTTTTTTAAAGGAACTGTGTTCAGCCTGCTTGACGTTGGAGCTTCATCATTTCCCGAAATGAATTAAGTGGATTATTGGAAGTGCTTTGCAAGGCTGAAAGCCTCATGCAGTGGCTTAATATGTCTGGTAGAAAAACTCTGTTACAAATTATGGGACAGGAAAGAGTTGTACTTGCATACGTGCTTTCAGGTTTAGAAGTATCTGCTATTGATGGCAACATCTTCTATCAGCTTTAACAAAAGCTCACACAGAAACAAATGCTTGTAAGTTCTGACAACATGGTATCTAAAGGAGATTTGTCCAAGTGGCCTTACCTGGCAAAGGTTAAAGCTTCCCGTATAAAGGCTAACATTGAGTTGTTGATTGGAAACAATGCTCCCAAGATGTTGGAGCCTTGGGAAGTCATAAACAGCCATGGGGATGGCCTTGATGCGATAAGAACTGCATTAGGTTGGGTCATCAATGGTCCTTTGCATGCAGGCAGCTGAAGACTGTTCTGCAGTGGTTAACAGGATTTCTGTATGTAAACTGGAGATGTTGTTTAAGCAAGAGAACCATGACTTAAATCAGCGAGCTGTAGAAGAGCAAGGATTGTCAAAAGAGGATATTAGATTTTTGGAGATTGCAGAGAGTTCTGTCAAGCTTGGGGACAATCATTATACCTTAAAGTTGTCATATAAAAGGGAAAATGTGTATTTTCCCAACAACTTATCTTTGGCAAAACAGTGGATACTTGGATTGAAAAGGAGATTCCAGAGAGACGGGCAGTTTTATCAGGAGTATGTAGCATTTGTCAATTAAATGATCAAAAAAGGATATGCAGAGAAAGTGCCCACTCAGCAGCTGAAAAGAGACAGCAGCAAGGTGTGATACATTCCTCCAGAGTTGTGGACTCGAGTCAATGACTCGAGACTCGACTCGGACTCGAGTCACAAATTTGATGACTTGTGACTTGACTTGACATAATCAAAGATGACTTGCGACTTGAATTAGACTTTGACCGCAATGACTCGAGACTTGACTTGGACTTGAACCCTGTGACTCGGCAAGTCTTCTAAAGAAAAACTTCGGAGAGTTTTGATCAATATAGGCTGAAGCGAATGTATGATTAGCGCAACATTTGGCACTGAGCCAGAGATGGACTCGCTAAGTGAGGGCTTGTAATGTTTTTATCCACATAATGTTAAGGATATTTAATGTTTTTTAGCGGCCATTCACATGTCGAGCCTAAAAACGCGTGCAAAACGCTAGGCACGCCGCTTCGTCTTTCTTTCCAAACCGCTCTTTCAGTTTGCGCTCCTGTGGCGTGACTGGCGTCAAGGATAGGTAGGATGAAATGTTAGAACACCGGCTCTCACTACAGGAGTTTTAAAATCCTGACCGATTATGAAATCTGGTTGCAGTGTACGGAGAAACTTTGCAGATTATTTTACCTGAAATCCTAAACATACATACACTACAATATTTGAAATTTGTGGCGCATCACACTACAAGATATTATTAGGATAATAATGCTGGAGGGAGCACCTCTCGTGATCTCTCTCTGGAAGGGTTCAGTGTTCAAATGCACCTGGCCGCAAAGCCCCAGCAAAAGTATAGGCTACCATGAATGCGTTGGGCAACGACACATTGAACGATTAAACTAATATAGTGATATGCTTTTGATACGTATATATATATATATATATATATATATATATATATATATATATATATATATATATATATGGATTTTAATTTAAATCGTGATGACTTGAGCAGGCTAAATTAATCTGTCTGCCGCTGGTCGCAATTGGTCGTTACTTAAAAAAAACAAAAAAAAAACTTGAATTTTAAAAAATAAAAAGTGTTCCAAAAATATCTCTAAATTAACTTCATAAACTAAAGAAACGAAAATAAATGTAATCACTTTGCTATTAAAAACAGCAGTAATGGGAAAGAGAAAGAGAAAAAAGACAGGTTCCAGTCGGACTCGGGCCAGTAGATGAGACGTCCGACATTTTTGCAACGAATGTTTGTTTAATAGCCTATTTAACATGGTTATTTAGGGCTACTTTCTTATTTAAATATATTATTTATTTAATTTATTTTTGCATTTTTTGGCTGCCTGTTCACTGACTGAAGTGCTAAAATAAACACGCACGTTTGTTAATAATGTTTGAGCCTCATTTATTTTGTGTTTCAAAATTATATATATATATATATATATATATATATATATATATATATATATATATATATATATAGGCCTATATACATACACGTTATAATTTATATTCATAAAACACCGCGTTTGGGAGGGGAACATTAAAAATGGTTATTCCTGACCTGTACAGCTATGATAAGCTGTTTCTCCAACTTGGCAGTGCTTTCAATGTTAATAAGCAAAAGGATAAAGCTGTTCGGTTGGTTCTTGTCACAAGACCTGTGGTGATATGTTTTTATCTCTATGCGGCGCGGACGGGCCTGGAAAAAAACGAGCGCATCGCGTCCATAAAGAGCGCGTCGACATTTGAAATTTGAACTTGAGCGCGCAAAAGACGTGACATATGAACGGCCTCTTTGACATTTAAATTACACATAATCACTATAAACCACTTATAATAATAATTATAAGAAGAAACAACAGTAGCCTAATAATTGGCTAAACCTTTCAAATATTTATATATATTCATACTTATAGGCTATATTTCATTTTACTCAACTGAACTATTCTAAGTCACTGAATATTTAACAAATGAAAAAGAGGACTTAAAATAAATTATTAATTCAATTAGGCCTATATTTGATCACAAACAATGATTTATTCCTCAATAAAACATCACTAATTATTATAGTCTATATTTTATAATTATACCTACTATAGACTATTATTGACTTTAAATTTACTGTAGTAATTAATACAGAGACACTTATTTGGGCAAACAGCACTAGTGACTTGTTTAGGACTTGAAGCTTAAAGTTGAGGACTTGCAACTCGACTTGGACTTGCTCGTCTTGACTTGGGACTTGACTTGGGACTTGTCTGGCTTGACTCGGGACTTGACTTGAGACTTGAATGCAAAGACTCAAGACTTACTTGTGACTTGCAAAACAATGACTTGGTCCCACCTCTGCATTCCTCACCATTGATTTACATCATCCCAGGAAGAGGAACCTGCGGGTGGTTTTTAATTGTGGAGCGGCATTCAAAGGAACATCATTGAATCAAGTCATTTTGCAAGGTCCCAATTTTACAAGTACATTGTTAGGTGTCCTCCTGAGGGTTAGACAGGAGTCGGTAGCTTTCATGGGAGACATACAGACAATGTTTCATCAGGTTCGGGTGGCATAAGAGGACCCCAGTTTTTTTGTGGTGGCAGAACAGAGATGTTACAAAAGAAATGTTTTGTGTGACTATCAATCTTTTTTGGGGCTGTCTCCTCACCAAGTTGTGCTGCCTTTGATTTGATTCTGAGAGGAGGTTGTTCAGACTCCTAAAGAATTATTTTTATGTTCTATCTATCTATCTATCTATCTATCTATCTATCTATCTATCTATCTATCTATCTATCTATCTATCTATATATATATATATATATATATATATATATATATATGTAGGGTCTTGATCTGGAGGTCCTCCATCCACACCTTGATTGACCTAGTTGTGTGGTATTGAGCATTGTCCTGCTCAAAAAAACAATCCTCAATATTGGGGAACATTGTCAGAGCGTAAGGAAGCAAGTTCTTCCAGTTTGTAGATCAGTTTATGCCTTCCTTCTGTTGTTGAGTGACATTTAAATGAGCTGGCAGTCATCCCAATTACTAGGGAGTCGGTTTCACCCTGTCGGTCTGCAGCTTGACCTTATTCTTATGAACCGCTGTCTTTGAAATTTCAAGAATGAAAGCAACCTGACTCTTCCAGTAAGGCCAGAATTGAGCCCTTTTTTTTTCACTGGTTCAAAACTTTATTTTTACTACTAGCACTGATTTTGCCATCCACCTGGTCCTATTGCAAGAATAGTGATGGTCACAGCAGTGGCTTTATACTTTTCCTCATTAAATAAGATGTGGTGATTTGGTTGAGGTGATCACCTATTCAGTACTTCAGTATAACTGGCTGTGCAGATAATCTAAATTGTGTTTTTAAAATATGTATGAAATACATTGTCACTTGAAGTATTATTTTACCTGCATATTTTAATATATCATAGAATACATTTATAGTTTTACAAATGACTTAATTGCACATTTTTGTGTTTTGCACACTTCATCAAATGTTAGGCCTACTCTTGTTATGGAGTAACCAACTTTGTTACCATTTCCAAAACCTCCCTAATAACTAAAATGTATACTATGTTTTAAGTTTTTTTTCATTCTGGAGAATTACAACCCTTCCTGTGCCATTTCAACACACTATATTATTGCAGTGAGTCATAGCATCTTGTTTTTAAAAGGATAGTTCATTTTCTCACTCTGAGTTTCTGCTAAAAAATACAATGTTTGGTTACCAACATTCTTCAAACTATCTTCTTTTGTGTTTAGCAGAACAAAGTTATTAGCACAGGTTTGTAACAACTTGATGGTGAGTTAATGACGATGAAGTTATGATAACTGTCCCTTTAATATTATTAGTTAAACAAGCAAATAGAACCACAGTCTGTTTAGATCATGGTACTTGTTTCAGACTCACTTATTGTGTTTCTAGCACTGTGTTTCTAACCTGTAAGACCTTCATCTTCAGAACACAAATAAAAGAGGCTTTCTGACCCTGCATAAACAGCAACGCAACTACAATGTTCAAGGCCCAGAAAGGTAGTAAGGATATCGTTAAAATAGTCAATGCGACATCAGTGGTTTAACCTTAATTTTATGAAGCTACAACAATACTTTTTGTGCACAAAGCAAAAAATAAAAAATAAATAAAAAAAAATTACACTGAGCCTTGTTTGTAAGCAGATGAATGCACACATATGCGTCGTGGTACTCTCATGAACGTCTGGAAGACTGACATTGAAGAAATTGCTCACAAAGAGTGTTCTTGTAGCTTTCTAAAGTTAAGGTTGAATCAGTGATGTCACATGGACTATTTTAACAATGTCCTTACTACCTTTCAGGGCCTTGAAGGTTTCAGTTGCATTGCTGTCTATGCACGGTCAGAAAGCTCTCGATTTGCTTTCCAAATATAAACGAAGGTCTTATGGGTTTGGAACGACATGAGGGTGAGTAATTAATGACTGAATAATAAATTATTTTTGTGTGAATTATTCCTTTAATTGAAGATATTTAAGAAAATATATTAAGAATTAAGAATATTTCAGTCTGCAGAATCTTTTGGGGTCCGACTTTTTGCCTATGAAAATGTTTTTACATGTCATTACATTTATTTAATACATGTAAAAAATAAAATATAAAAACAAATAAGTAAAAAACGTATATTTTATGATAAGAATCGTAAACATCCTGTTTTTATTTTTGTCTTTGGTATACAGTGTACTGTATGATTTGCACCCAAACCCATAATCTATTCCTATAGATTATACAATTATGCATTTAATGTTGTAGCGCTAATGAAACAGATGTGGAGTTCACTAGTGAGAAGTTTGTTCATAGAGCTGCAGGTCAAGCCGCACTTTGACCTCTCCTGTTGGAACTTCATGAAGCAGGAGACGACGTACCAGTGGACCTTTACCATCTTGATCCTTCTTTATTGTTGCTACAGGAACTTCAGTACGACCCAGAAAATCTGTATTGAAAGCACAATCTGTTAAAAAATGTTTTTGTGTATGTACTGTATGTTTTGTGTGTGTGGTGCAGTGTAGAATCCCACCGTCAGGAGAGAACTGGTTCCTCTCAAAGATGGTGAGGCAGAGGACATCCTGATACAGGTCTTTGATGAAGAATTGGCAGTTGAAGTTCCATTTGGGGTTGAGTGTGTCGGGCTGATGGCGGGACGTGTAGCACTGAGCGCCCATGGTTAGCTCACAGTATGGGTTACTCTTCCCTATAAACACACACATCATTTCCTACTCAGTATATTTGTAATGTGTCTCAACATGCATAAAACTAGATACATTTACTAGAGGAGCAAAACAATGGCATATACAAACAGCTTCCTGGAGTACATACAGTACAGTTAGCAATGCCAATGTCATGGGTTCGATTCCCAAGGAATGGAGGAAATGAACAAATATATACCTTTAAAGCAATGTATGTCACTTTGGATAAATTGTATTTGACGAAATGTATAAAAGTAAGATATTACTTTTTTTTCTTCAGAGAAACAAAGGGAGAAACAAACTTAAACTGACACTAGATAATTGTCACGCTACAGTGGGAATGAACACAAAAATGAAGGTACCCAGCAGGCACAAGACGTCAACATAACGTCAGATTGACGTTGTACCCCAACCACTATGACGTCTATCAGACGTTGCATTTTGATTGGAAATGAAAATCAGGTTGACATCAGAACCCAACGTCAGGCCGTCATTGTCCAATGCTTAAGATGTTGGCTCAACGTTGGATTTTGGTCACTTTCCAACGCACAGAGGTGTAAAATCCAGGTTCTGTGAGTAAAAGACCTCGCCAGTGTTTTGTTCCAATCACCTAGATTTGCTAATTAGCACAGTTTTTCAGCCAGGAGGTCAGAGATTGGACAAAGTCATTCCTTTTTAGTCTCAAGCAAGTCTCAAGTAAAATCCCAAGCCCCTAAAGAGTTAATGATATAACTGAATGATGATTTAGTTAGTGATGAACACCTGCTGTTAACAAGCAGCATCATTGAAGAAAAGAGAAACACAAGAACTACAACTGACTTGAATCAACTGAACAAAAAAAAAAAAAACATTTCATCTCTCAAAATCTGATTAAACATCTCCACAAACAGCATCACCAGCTTCACTCATTAACCAGACTGACTTTATTTCATGTCTGCAGAATATCTTATTGAGAATTAACAGAGGTTTAGATGTTGATGTTTTATTGGTCAAGAAAAGAAGAGAGAAAGGAAAAAAAAACACAATGCCACCATCATTGTGCTCAAGGGTTGCTTTAGTTTGTCTCTTGGAGTAACTTCTAAGTAATTTCAATGCTGTTTTACAGCAAACATTTGTGCATTGCTGAATCAAAAGCTTGCAGCAGATTAGCTCACACTCTCTCCGTTTAACTCATTTGGATAAACAGCATGAAGTGGTCTCTCTCTTTGATTTATTGAGTTACATGTAGCTATTGCAGAACTGCAATAAAACAAAACCCTGTTAAATGTCTCAGTATTGGAAGAAAAAACTGCATCACTTCAGCTTTAAGATATGAACACTTATCATATGCTCCTCAACAGTGGTGACAATAATTATTCATACTGCTAGTGCATGATGGGAGTGTTTACTATGCTGTTACCCAACATGCATTGCAGCATGAAGCGTTTTTTTGATTGTCACCATTGTTGAGATTCATATGCTGGTTCTTGATGTCTGTGTGTGTCTAACTAGTACAGATGTTAAAAAATGTTTTATGCGTTATACAGATTTTAAATTTATTCACTATAACTGTTAGAAGAACACTAGAGGTGCTCAACCTGCAGTAGTTTTGCAGATTTGGTAGTGCAAAACCTAGACATAAAAGGAATGTTACTTTGTGCATGTTCAAATCAGCTCTTGATGATCAGTTCACCATATAAACACACTGTTAGCTGCTCACTGTACAGCTCTGATCTTATTGATTCACAACAACATATGCATTGTAACACAATAAGATCTTACCCAGGAGTCAAGGGTCAAGAGCTCAACTAAAACAAATACGATGGTGACATCATTTTAACCAATAACACATCAACATCTGATCCTCTGTAATAACAGCAGATGTTCATCACTAATGCACTATCATCATTCAGTTATCTCATTAACTTTAACTCTTTGAGGACTTGGGATTTGCCTTGAGACTCAAAAGAAATGACTTGGTCCAATCTCAGTCCTCCTGGATGAAAAACTGTGCTAATTAGCAAATCCTGGTGATTGGAACTAAATACTGGGGAGGACTTTTGCTCACTGAACCTGGATTTTACACCTCTGCCAACACAACCTAAAAACAACCAAATATCAACGTCTAATGATGTTACAGCTTGACGTTGGGTGAACGTTACCACTATGACGTCTATCAGACGTTGGATTTTGGTTGCCATACTTGACGAATAAATGTCAGTATTTGACGTCAATATGACGTTGGATTTTGGTCACCTGACGTCACGACCTAAATCTAACCTAATATTAACGTCTTATGACGTTGTGTGCCTGCTGGGTAGATGCAAATAGTCTTTATTAAATCCACAAGGGTAACTTCAGGCAGGCAGGAAACACACGTAGGGTCGAAGTAGTCCAGGGGCCTGTTTCAATAAGAGGGTTCAACCAACTCTGAGTTTATGCTTGAACTGTGAGTTGAGTTACCCTGAGATGGGAAACTGAGTTTTTGGTTTCAGAACAGCTGAACTGAGATAGACTCTAAGTAAGTTTACTCTGAGTTTAGCGCATGCACCAGTTTAGTGATTGATCAAATGGTGCTCCGAAGATACGATTCACCGTGGCAACAGCTCCCGCCAAAAAGACATCTGCATACTTAGAGTCAATGCTTATCTTTCATCACTGTTATAATATCAAAGGTAAAAGGCACACTTTCTTTACTGCTCTGCATACAGCGGCCATACTAATGTGTTCTGCATCCCTGATGTTATATAGAAAACTACCATTTAAAAATGCTACTGCTCAAATACATGCAGCATGCATGTGGATATGGCAAAAAAAATCTAAATAATCCTGTATATAATAATCCTAAAAAGAACATTTGTCACTTTGACGGTGTCTGCATGATGAAAATATGTGTAATGACTGAATGCACCTGCACAGCAAAAATGCTTTTCTTACATAGTATTATTGTCTTGTTTCCGATCAAACATTTATCAAAAGATTCAAAAAATTTGCATAAGGTATTAGTCATTTTAGTATATTTTTCTTATTTGTTCTTATTATCTGCCAATGGGGTAAGAAAAATAATCTTGTTTTCATTTGCATTAAGATTATTCAAACAGGAACTAAACACAACAAACAGCCATTGGGTCTGACAATAATAAGACTGTGCACAATTAAACATTTTAAAATTATGCCAGTTAAAATAATAAAACTACGAAAACTGTAAAAAGTAATGAAAAAAAATTAAAACAGAATTAAACATACAAACTTAAAAAAAAAAAAAAAAACAGAGAAACTGAAAACCATAATATGAATGAAGGGATGTTTGTATGAACAGAGCCCAGATTGTTTGTGTGTGTGTTTTCTAACCGTTTGGTTTGCAGGGCTTTAACTCTGTGGCCTCCAGGACCGTAACTAACAGTCGCCCGATTCCACTGTTCTTCTGTAAGTGAGCTAGACAACATACAAAAACTTTCATCATTAAAACTGCATTTAATCACATTGACTCTTAATAGTCACCAATAAATACCAACCTTGGTATGCCTTCTCACTTTTCGGCTTCCCAGTCTCTTTGAAGAGGTTGGATGCTGCTTTGATCTTCTGCACCCATGTATTCCTAATTTAACAAGAAAGTGATCAATATTGTTAAAAAAAACAGACAACAGATACTCTATACACTGAATGTTTTATAGCCTGTACTCACTTAAAGATCAGTAGGTCATGTGCGTGTATGATTACAGCTTTAGCCATTTATCTGAGGAATTTATTTTTAACTATGTACACTATGTGTACCTCTCATTAATGCTGTCAGCCTTGAGAGAGTAAACATGGTCAGTGTGTGAAATGTGAAAAACTAGATCATCACTGGAAGGGTCAGAGGGTATTCTGACCAAGACCTCATTCAGAAACACAGGCTAGAATAAGAGAGACAGAATGTTACAAAACAACTGAATACAGCTAAATACAAGGTCATGATGGACACCTGCATAACTAGTCATGCTGCTTTACCGTTTTATACATCTTGTACTGTGCATTTGAGTTGGGATTGAAGAGTTTGTCAGGCCCAGATGAGAACTGTGTTGAGGTGTAGGTGAGGAGCAGGAAGTCGTTAAACAGGAAAGCCCAGAGCTCCTTGCTGCTGTTGGTTTTATGTAGTTTTCCGCTGTGCAGCAGTTTTGGAGGGCCAAGGCTATTCGTCAGAGAGTTAAAAATGAGGTGCTGAAATGAGAAAATTACAAAAAATATTTTCATACCATAACACATAATAGAAGCTGTTGTTTTACACTTCACACTTAGAGATCATTATGTAGCACAAAAAGTCAACAAATAAATACAGTAGACAATAGGATAAAAATGACAGATTATTTTCAAGTTTTTGCCACAAAATTACGTTTATTATGTACAGAAAGCATATACTCTATTTCTCCCACTCTCTCTCCCTCACAGACGCATACATATACAGTTTGTACACACGTTAGCATACGAGCTAATGTTGTTAACGCTGTTCTGACGAGTAATAACTTAAAAACTACATGACATTTCTCACAAGCGAGGTAACAACAGCGTGGTCTTGAAGAAAATGAACTTTTTACTATAAGTAGAAACGATGCTGCCAATCCCTTTTGAGAGATGCATAGACTTGAGAGAGGTAATTCATGAGCTAAATCTCTATCTCCCTCTCTCTTTCTGTCTGTCTGCCTGTCTGTCGGTTTGTCTAAACTTCACTTTTTACCGCATTAGTTTGCTATCAACGGCTCAAGTGTCGTTACTAGGTCTAAAATGACGTTTTGGAATTAGCAACGAAGGCTTTGGATGAGCTGCGTAAGACATTAATCCTACTCACAATAGTGTTTTAAGGACAAAAACTGGAGGAACGTCTTGAAATATATCATCTGATCGATGTCTTGAGGTGTGGTAACCGTAGTATAAACAAAATCATTTACTTTGGTTCATTGAATTCTGCAAAAATAATGCATCACCACCTCTGGTGTGCGTTATTTTCTTAGAATTCAGCGGCCCGTTGTCAATTATTCCAAACAAATAGCATTACTTTCTAAAAGCGTACATATAATAAATATTGTGTAAACGGCTGTTGGTTCACCTCTAGTGCCAGCTCCAGATCCTCCAGATAGGACTCCTCTGTCTGAATGAGCTCATGGATGTAGCCTTGCCTTTTCTCCTCGGTGCACATAGAGTCTAAACTGAGCAGATCAGCACACCCTACACACACATATGCAGGACACACATGAATAGGCACTCATCAGCGACCACATCCCAACAGCATCTCACAATTAAAATCTTTATTTTAACTCTGCTTTATATAATTGTAAATACTTTCAATACTAAAATGCATTCAGAGCAAATGTTATGACATTAAGAACGAACTCTCTAACATCTTTTAGGTCACGACTGTTAGCTGGCTGCATAGCTGGTCAAGTATGAGGGCAAAACGTGTTACTGGTCATCAGTCCCTTTAACTAAATTTAAACACGCAAAGACAGATTAACAATGCTGTGATATACAAATATATAATTGTGCAGATGAACAGTGCTGACTTAAAGGGTAGTTGTCTGGCACATTGGGATACATATTTGCTGTTGGGGTTCAATAAAGTTAACAAAAAAACCTTTAATAATGTAAATAAAAATGAAAAGAGAGGAGGAAGAGAAAGGAGGGGAAAGAGCTATCGTGGTGGTACAGCAGCTGTGGCGACAGGATGTGACATTCCTGTTTCCTCCTTCAGGAAATGAGGGTTACATATGTAACCAAGAAGTTACCTAACAATGACTAAACTTTAAAGGACACCGGCCCTCCTGGACTGAGTTTGGGCACCCCTGCTTTTGAGTTATTATGGCAGAAAAGAGGATGCAAGTCTTCGGGTAGAGTGAGCTCGCAACCTGAGCAGGCAGTGGACACCCTGTGCCTGATAAACCAGAGTGATGGCATCCACTATCCAGTGAGCCATCCTCTGCTCGGAGACGGCATTTTCCTTCTGCCGGCCTCCGTAACAGACAAAGAGCTGTTCTGAGGTCATGAAGCTTTGTGTCCGGTCCACTTACAATCTTTAAGCGTAGACAAGACTAAGCAAAGCTAGGGCTGGGTCTGCCTCCTTTGGGGACAGTGCTTGCAGGTTCACTAACTGATCCCTGAAGGGGGTAGTAGGAACCTTGGACACACAGCCGGGCCAGGGCCTCAGCTGTCAGTCAGCTGGCTCAAACTCTATGCACGATTCATCAACCGAAAATGCGTGCAGGTCCCCTATCCTCTGATGGAGGCCAGTGCAACCAGGAGCAGAGTTTTCAATGAAAGAAACTTCAGTTTGACTGACTGCAAAGGCTCAAATGGGACCTGCTGGAGTGCTTTGTGCACCAGAGTCCAGGAGGGCAAGGAGGATTCAGCCTTCTCGCTCCCCTAAGGAACCAGATGACCGGGAGACAGCCTTTGATGCAACCCTTGCTACAGAAAGGAAAGCACGATACTGACCGAGCATCCTCTCGACACCACTCAGTGAACAGGTTCCACTTTAAGGTGTAAGAGTGTCTTGTGCAAAAGTGATGGTGTCCGATACCTTCTGACGTAGATCACCTACATCCCACAGGGTGCTCCATCTCTGAGTCAGTAGATCATTCCTCAAAAGAATCTGCCAGGGAGGGGCTGTCGCAAGGAACACCAGTTCTGAGAACCACTTCCGGGTTGGGCCAATAGGGGGCCACAAGCAGAACCTGCTCCTCGTTCCACCCTGACTTTGCAGTGTCTGTGTGAGAAGGATCACTGGGGGAAGCACATATTTGTGCAGGCCCCATGGCCAGGTGTGTGCCAGTGCGTCCATGTCAAGAGTTCTAGCGTTTCCAAAAGTAGAACAGCTGGCAGTGGGATGTTTCTGGAGAGGTGAAAAGGTCTACCTGAGCCACCCCGAAACATCTCCAAATCAGCTGAACCATCTAGGGATAGAGTCTCCACTCTTCTGTGAGCGCAACTTGTGACAGCTCGTCGGCTGCACTGTTGAGAAGACCTGGAATGTGAATGGCACAAACTAACCTCAGATACTTCTGACTCTAAAGGAGGAGGTGGTGGGCAAGTTGCGACATGCGGCGGGAGCACAGACCACCTTGTCTGTTGATGTACAACAGCGTACTACTGGTCTATACAGACCAGTATGTGCTTACCTCGTAAACGCCCTTTGAGATGGTTTAAGGCAAGGTGCACTGCTAACAACTCTAGGCAATTGATATGCCACTGCAGTTGGGGGCACGTCCATACCCCCAACACTGGTTGCCCATTGTATGTAGCACCCCAGCCGGTGGTGGAGGCATCCGTGTGTACCACAGCATGCCTGAAGACCTGTTGTAGGGGCACTCTTGCCCAGAGAAATGTATAATTTGACCACGGGCTGAAGGTTTGGCCCGAAACACTGCCGCATCATCTTCTCCAAAGAGATCTAGCTTACCCTCTGATGCAGCGATCGACATCTGATCATTGGGGGAGCGCTGACGGATACGAGTGGTACACCTTGAGGGGGCCCAGCCTGTTTCTTGGGCATCTCCACTGGCTGCGGAGTGCTGGTGGAGTGAGGAGCCCTGGGAGGTAGGTTCCTCAGAGGGGATTTCTGTGGCAGTCTAAAATGATAAAACAGTTATTATTTATAAGGAATGTATAAATACATGGTAATATACAATTATCTGAATATGCATACATCAGGCTCTTTGGGTTTAACATAGTTGGAAGGGAAGAGGCCAGACTGGTTACCGGTCCACCATTCTCCTTCCCTGTCTGTTACCAGGACAACATCCTCAGCACAGGGAGTCAGGTCACCTGACTCTGGACTCTCATTTGTGTACAGAGCATACTCTAATAAGATAAATCAAATAAAAAACATGACAAAAATCTCTGAAAATGACGATTCAATGTAATGTCATAATGGTTGCGTGAAAACGTAAACAGACTCACCGTCAATCAGACAAGAATCTGAAAGTTCATTCTTGTCCACAGTAGAACTGACACAAAAACATGTTAAAAGATTTACATTTGATATAAATTTTCTAAATTGTTACTAGCATATATTTATCGGCAATTAAATGCAATATATTTATTCCAAATCTATCTATCCCTTTCAGGCTAGGTTTACTCAAGCAAAGTTTGTTCGAAAAGTTTGTTCATCTAATTTTACGTTACATTCAGTGAAAAACTGTAACGATAAAAGGTGAAAATAGTGAGAATATTAAGTCAGGGAAACTATGAAATGTAAAAGATTGCACACAAATTATAAATCCATGAATACAAACATACCGTCTTTGTGATTTTAGATTAACATAGCCGGCGAAATGGATGGTGAAATCTTCTTTAAAATCGGCTTTGGTGGGGCAAAAATCCTCACAGGGTTGCTTTTCAGCATCATAGAGAACCCACCGGTCAAAGAGGTTTAAGCCCACAACCATGTGAAAAGGACAGGATGTCTTTGTCACCAGCATGAATTGGAGTTCAAAGGTCCTTAAAGAAAATTCATCAAGAGCAATGAACAAATTATTCAAATTTCTTCTTTTCCTTTTTACAACAGAAATAAAACAGTCATATAAATATGGCGAGCAATCTCTGTAAAGATTCACACATATCAAAAAAGGGGCCAATAGAATTGTATATCGGCTGTATATTCAACTGGCCCCTTTTATCTTCGTTATGTTTGTGTTTAACTAATATTTTTACAAAGTAGGGGAGACCTGGGGCAATTGTAACATTTTTTTACATTTTCCTTCATAACTCACAGACTGTCACGACCACACACAAAGGGAGAAGGTGAGTATCTTTCAAGGTATTTATTAACAAACGTGCACAGCACAACAC
This sequence comes from Garra rufa, assembly GCF_049309525.1. Lineage (NCBI taxonomy): Eukaryota > Metazoa > Chordata > Actinopteri > Cypriniformes > Cyprinidae > Garra > Garra rufa. Next base: position 22,555,166 of record NC_133373.1, read on the forward strand.
ACGTGCAATCGGGTGAATTAAGGTCTCTGTGGTCAAATCTTCAAACAAACACAACAGGTGAGTTCAAGTTCATAAGGATCATAGCATTAGCAATAGTCACTTCCCTTTAACACGATTAACGTGTATCACAGGAGAACATCAGAGCAATCCACGAGGAGCACAGGAGAACATCGGAAGAATCCACGAGGAGCACAGGAGAACATCGGAAGAATCCACGAGGAGCACAGGAGAGACAACAGGAGGGGGAGAAGATCCACAGAGAAGCATCCATGCAACTTCGATACCAGCCGATGAGTGAGTGGCAGAGGTAGGTATATAAAGGGTGTGGTGATTGCTGGTGCAGGTGACGGTGATTAGTATTCTGGTGATGGTTCACGGGTGTGCTGTGGTGGTGATTGGCTGGTTGGTGGAGGATCGTGGTGATTGGGGCTGAGGGAACGTGTAGAGGGTGTGACATCACCCCCTCCTCCACGGGTGACTCCTGGCACCCAAGAACGGCGACGGGGACGACCACGACCTCTGGGAGCTGGGCGTTCGGGATGTTGGCGGTGGAATTCCTCGAGGAGAGTCGGGTCCAGGATGTCGTCACGGGGTATCCACGATCTCTCCTCGGGTCCGAACCCCTCCCAGTCCACTAGGTACTGGAGCTGGCCGTTCCGCCGCCGGGAGTCTAGGATTTCTTGGACTTGGTAGATGTTATCTCCAAGGATCTCTGGCGGGTCGGGAGGAGGAGGTGACTCCGACTCTGTGGAGGAAGGGAACAGGGGTTCAGTGTGGCGCTTGAGTAGGGAAACGTGAAACGAGGGGGCGATTCTGTAATGTGGAGGTAGGTTTAGACGGTAGGTGACAGGGTTGATCTGTGAGTGCACGGTGAAGGGCCCTATGTAGCGGGGACTCAGCTTCCTACTGGGCAGCCGGAGGCGTATGTCTCGAGTGGACAACCATACCTGGTCCCCGGGGAGGTAAACTGGGTTGGGTAACCTACGGCGGTTGGCATGTTCCGTATGCCTCCGTACTGCCCGCTGGAGATGGACGTGCGCTGAGTCCCACACCCTCTCGCTCTCTCGGAACCAGTGATCTACCGCGGGCACCTCGGAGGACTCTCCAGTCCATGGAAACAGAGCTGGTTGATAACCTAGAATGCATTGGAATGGGGTTAGACCAGTAGAGGTTTGACGGAGGGAATTTTGCGCATACTCAGCCCACGGTAGATACTGGCTCCAGGTGTTTTGATGTTGGGAACAGTACGTCCGAAGGTAGCGGGAGATTTCCTGTATTTTCCGTTCGGTCTGCCCGTTCGTTTGAGGGTGATATCCGGATGACAGGCTGACTGTGGTACCCAGAAGTTGGAAGAAGGCCCGCCAGACCCTGGAAATGAATTGGGGTCCCCGATCGGACACGATGTCTTCTGGGAGTCCGAAGTTCCGGAATACATTGTGGAATAGTGCCTCTGCGGTTTCTAGTGCTGTGGGGAGACCTTTGAGAGGTATTAATTTGCAAGCTTTCGAGAATCGATCGACTACCACTAAAATTGTGGTGTAACCCTGAGAGGGGGGCAGGTCTGTGGCGAAGTCAATGCCCAAGTGTGTCCAGGGTCGGCGGGGAATAGGTAACGGTTGTAATTTACCTTCGGGTAAGCGGCGTGGGGTTGTGTTGACGGCGCAGACCGAACATCCTTGGACGTACCGTTCCACTTCCCTGCTCATGTTGGGCCACCAATATTTCTGCTGGAGGAGCGAGAGGGTTCGCCTGCTGCCAGGATGTCCTGAGCCGGGGGACGTGTGCGTACTATCCAGCAGAAGGGGTCTGAGACGGCTTGGGACATAGACACGACCCGGGGGAAGCTCCGGTGGTGCAGGTTCCTCGAAGGTGGCGGCCCGTATATCTTCATCCAGCTGCCATAGTATGGGTGCGAGAAAGACAGATGGGGGTAGAATTGGATCAGGATCGTCAGAGGTAGGTTCAGGTGAGTGCATACGTGATAGGGCGTCTGCTTTGGTGTTTTTGTGGCCGGGTTGGTAAGTAATGTGGAAATTGAATCGGGCAAAGAATAATGACCAGCGAGCTTGGCGGGCATTTAGTCTCTTGGCGTTCTGAATGTACTGGAGGTTCTTGTGGTCGGTTATTACGGTGAAGGGGAACTGGGCTCCTTCCAACCAGTGCCGCCACTCTTCGAGGGCGAGCTTTATGGCCAGCAGTTCGCGGTCTCCAATCCCATAATTCTGCTCAGCTGGGGTGAGTTTTTTGGAATAGTACGCACACGGATGGAGGGATCGGGGTTCATCAGACCACTGGGACAGCACAGCTCCTACGCCCACGTCCGCCGCATCTACCTCCACCACGAAGGGCCTTGAAGGGTCGGGGTGCCTGAGGATGGGAGCGGTGGTGAACATTAGCCTTAGACGGTCGAAGGCTTGCTGAGCCTCTGGAGTCCACTGTAGTACCCGGCGTCCTCCCTTTAAGAGGGAAGTGAGTGGAGCCGATAGGAGGCTATAGTTCTTTATAAAGCGTCGGTAGAAGTTAGCGAAGCCTAAGAAACGCTGAAGCTCCTTCACCGTCCTGGGCTCCGCCCACTTGGCCACTGCGTCCACCTTGCCGGCTTCCATGCGAACTCCCTCCGCAGTGATCACGTATCCGAGAAAGGAGATGGAGGGCTGATGGAATTCACATTTTTCTAATTTTAGATAGAGTTGGTACTCACGGAGGCGTTGGAGAACCTGACGGACGTGGTCTTGATGTTCTTTTAGGTTACGTGAGTAAATGAGGATATCGTCAATGTAGATGATTACGAATCGATGGAGGTAGTCGCGGAAGATTTCGTTCATGAAATTCTGAAATACGGAAGGACTGTTAGCCAGGCCATAGGGCATCACCTGATATTCATAGTGACCGGTGGGGGTGATGAAGGCGGTCTTCCACTCATCTCCTTCTCGGATACGGATCAGGTTGTATGCACTGCGGAGGTCGAGTTTGGTGAAGACGCGGGCTTCCCGTAGTTCCTCCAAGGCAGCTGGCACTAGAGGAAGTGGATAGGCGAATTTCACCGTGGCGTCGTTGAGCACCCGGTAGTCAATGCAAGGTCTGAGCCCACCATCCTTCTTGGGGACGAAGAAGAAACTGGATGCTGCTGGGGACGTGGAAGGTCTGATGAACCCCTGTTGGAGAGCCTCCTGGATGTAATTCTCCATGGCTTCCTGCTCAGGACGTGAGAGGGGGTAGATCTTCCCGTGGGGTAGTTTGGCGCCTGGCAGCAGGTCGATACTACAGTCCCAGGGCCGGTGCGGTGGTAGTTGTGTGGCCCGTTCCTTGCTGAAGACATCGGTGAAAGACTGATAGACGGGGGGAATGGCGGTGGCGGATTGAGTGGCAGGGCTCTCTATGGTGGTGGCGTGCAGAGGGATAGGACGGTATGGAGACTCTGTATCTGACGAGGAAGGATGGTAGCCGTGGTCCTCACACGTTGCGCCCCACTCCAGGACCTCTCCTGTGCTCCAATCTATGCGGGGTTGGTGCTTAATGAGCCATGGTCTGCCCAGGATGACATCCACGTTGGCTCGCGGGAGTACTAGGAGGGTCAGATGTTCCCGGTGGTTGTGTTGGGAGACGAGGGTCACTTTTCTGGTCCGGCGAGATATCTTACCATCGCCCAATGGTGAGTTTTGGATTGTGGTAATTTGGTATGTGACCTCATTTTGAACGGTGGGAATGCGATGTTTAGCAATGAAGTGTGATGAAACAAAATTGCCAGCCGCTCCGGAATCCACGAGCACATAGATGGGGAGAGTACGAGAGTTTACTATTAGTTCAGCGGTAATATGGGGTAATAGAGACATGGCCGGAGTAATAGATACGGTACTCACCATTGGGCGAGGCGGGCGGACTGGACAGGCACTGATGAAGTGAGAGGCTTCTCCACAATATAGGCACAGATGATTATTAATTCGTCGTTTCCTCTCCGCAGGATCCAGGCGATAGGAGTCAGTAATCATAGGCTCCTCCGCGTCTCGTTGGGGTGACGGTGTTCGGAGTGGAGGGAAGCTGGGTACAGACTTTGTAGAAGGACACGCTGAGAGATGTTGAGAAATGCCTACTGCCTTCTTAATAAAGGTTTCCAGCGGTACGTTGTCATCGTAAATAACCATATGCTTGCGGATCTGGGGTTTAAGCCCCTTACGGTAGGCTGCTAGGAGAGCTACTTGGTTCCAACCACTGGTGGCCGCTAGGGAGCGGAAGCGCAGGGTGTATTCATGGATATTGGACGCACCTTGATTCAGAGTGATCAGCTCGTCGTGCACGGAAAGGGGAGTGAGAGCAGCTCCAAACACGTCCTTGAAGTGGGCAGCGAAAGCATTATAGGAGATCAACGCATCACTCCGTGAATTCCAGAGTGCAACCGCCCATTGAAGTGCCTGCCCAGTGAGGAGGGAAATCATAAAATATATTTTAGAAATTTCGTTCGGAAACTGGTGTGCGTTGGCTTCGATATAGAGGGAACATTGCAGGAGGAAACCATTGCAACCACCCGGGTCTCCGGAATAGTTCATGGGGCGAGAGAGGGGCGTGTTGGAAATCGTCGTTGGAGCAGCCGGTAGAGATTGACGAAGGACGTTTACCATATCCGAAAAGGAGTCGGGGGTATCTTCTGTGATAGCGGCGCTCGCCTCCATGAGTGACGTGGTGTGTTATTACTTTTGGGCTGGTATCCTGTCACGACCACACACAAAGGGAGAAGGTGAGTATCTTTCAAGGTATTTATTAACAAACGTGCACAGCACAACACACGTGCAATCGGGTGAATTAAGGTCTCTGTGGTCAAATCTTCAAACAAACACAACAGGTGAGTTCAAGTTCATAAGGATCATAGCATTAGCAATAGTCACTTCCCTTTAACACGATTAACGTGTATCACAGGAGAACATCAGAGCAATCCACGAGGAGCACAGGAGAACATCGGAAGAATCCACGAGGAGCACAGGAGAACATCGGAAGAATCCACGAGGAGCACAGGAGAGACAACAGGAGGGGGAGAAGATCCACAGAGAAGCATCCATGCAACTTCGATACCAGCCGATGAGTGAGTGGCAGAGGTAGGTATATAAAGGGTGTGGTGATTGCTGGTGCAGGTGACGGTGATTAGTATTCTGGTGATGGTTCACGGGTGTGCTGTGGTGGTGATTGGCTGGTTGGTGGAGGATCGTGGTGATTGGGGCTGAGGGAACGTGTAGAGGGTGTGACACAGACTACACTCTTAAAAATAAAAGTGCTTCAAAAGGTTCTTCAAGCATTGCTATAGAAGAACCATTTTTGGTTCCACAAAGAACCATTCAGTTAAAAGGTTCTTTAAAGAACCATTTCTTGCTTACCTTTTTACAATCTGAAGAACCTTATTTGCCACAAAGAGCATTTTGTGAAACAGAAAGGTTCTTCAGATGTTAAAGGTTCTTTATGGAACCATTTAGATAAAAAGGTTCTTCTATGGCATCGTGAAGCACCTTTATTTTTAATAGTGTACTTGAAATATACCAGCCATCTTTTGATAAAAGAAACAACTATAGGTGCACTAAGTAATAATACAATTTGTATATTTTTACTAATAAGGACAAGACTATAATATTAAATTAAATGCAAGAAGTCAGAGTGTTACAATTGTCCCTTGGCAGCAATTTTTATATGATTCATATTATTTTAGATGTAAGACGCATATGCTTTAAGAGCAAAAATCTATTTTTATATTTTCAAAAGACTAGGTAACTATTCTAGTGTTAACTAGAGTTTAATTATTTAAATATATTTTTTACTCAAATACATTAATCAGCTGATGAGTCTAGAACAATCTTTAATCAAACTTTCATGAAATGGTACAAGATAGACATATTAACATATTAACTCAATGAAATCATGTGGAGATAATATTCAGTATATTTTTTAAAAGATTTAAAAGCAACACATTGTTTAATGTGTAACACGAATCATTTTTAAATGTAGTTTTACATTCAAATATGTTCATTTTCCAACAGAAAAGTACAGACAAACAAACTTACCATGTGGCTTGGGGGCAATGTGACAATTGCACCCGATGTTGCAGCCATGATAAAATACCTATATTACCTATATTAGCATAGATAATTCATGTTAATTATTTATCCATAACCTAGAGATAAAATCTAAAATTTCTTTTATATTAAATCTCTTAAATTTGCAATCATCTAAGCTTTAGACAACAAAAGAAAAATACTGTACATCCAAAAAGTTTTATACTTCAATATCAGTATTTTGTTGAAAAATTCTGCTGAAGTGGAATGATCGTGCTGCTTTTTCACAGGCAGAGAGAGAATCCTACTGGGCCTGTGCAGATCAACTGCCATCACTCTAGCTTGTTAACACTCTAGTGTGTTATAATTGCCCCCTGTTACAATTGCCCCCGGTCTCCCCTACTTTTAAATATATAGAAGTATGATTTTCTATGACAAGGGATTTACAAGGGATCAGGATGATACCTGGATTTGATCAGAGGTGGCCCTTATTGTAATAAATTTAAGAACTGCTGTATATTGCCTTTACCTGTTATAGTCATCATCAACATACATCGGTGGAGCTTTATCCATGTGCTGATTTATGTCAACCACAATGAGTGAAACCGTACGACTGCTCAAACCCAATCCATGTGCTGTTCCAAGATGTTCAAATTTTCTGGCATAGAGTACAGAACAATGCTAAATGATGTACCTCTGCACACATTTGGATCAACAGAAAGGTCAATTTTATAATCTGTAATTTTGTATAATCTAATTTAGTCATTTTTAATCTAATTTTAGCATTAGTTTTACACTTCACAGACCAGGGCTGTGTTTCTTAAAAGCATCAAAAACCTAAAATTACAAAAGTTTACAAATCTTTATAAAGAAAAAATTATGAGCTTCAAATGAAATTACCCAAGTGTGTTCTTGATCATGTCTTGAGAAACTGGAGTGTTGTCATATTTGGGCAAAACAAGATCACTAAACATGTGTAAGTGATCCTTTGGCTTACTCTGAGCATTTATTTCCCACATTTGGTTTTCAGCATTAACCTTGGTCACTGTAAATGTGGCCCACATACAATTAAGTCCCCCATAGAGCCAAGATGCTTTGGCCTCATTGTACATTCTAGCTCTTAAGAAGACCATAGGTGCTCTAATCTTTTCAAAAGAATCGAAAAGAGAGGCAATATCTTCATGCTGCGTACTGCAAAAATATAAGGCCATTAGGAATGAATCAGTTACACATGTGTTTGTAAACTTGAATGACCCAAATTGACCACCAGCATTCAACAAGATGTCATCGATTGAGTCCTTGAGCAAATTATCAGAACTACAAGGGCAAACAGACAAATTTTAGTACAGGTAATAATATAAAAATGACTATTAATATAAAGTGCCTTGCTAAAGTATGCATACCCCTTTATTTTTTCATGTTTTGTTTTGTTGCAGCCTTATGTTAAACTGCTTTAAATTACTAATAATACCCCCTCCCCCCACATAAATCTACATTCCATACACCATAATGACAAAGCACAAAACAGGTTTGTAACAACTTTGGAATTTAGCCCAGGAACATACATTGCGAGTGGAGTTAACCTGTGGCAAATTCATTTGAATGAGTATGATATGAAAAGGCACACACCTTTCAATAAAAGGTCTAACAGCTGAAATCATATCAAAAACCAAGCACAAAGCAAGAGTGGCTTATAGATAACTTTGTGAATGTCCCTGAGTGGCCCAGCCACAGCCTGGGCTTGAACCCCATCAAATATTTCTGGAGAAAACTGAAAATGTTTGCCAGCCCCCATCCAAGCTGACAGAGTTTGAGAAGTGAAGAGGTGATGAGAAGAATGGCGGATTACTGGCAAATGCAGATGTGTAAAACTTGCCGCATCATGCCCCAAAAATACTTGAGACTGTAAAGGTGCTTCAACTAAGTACTGAATTATGGTGTGAATAATTATGTTATTAGTTTTTTTTTTTTTTTTTAATAAATTTGCAAGTTTGTCACAAATCTGTAGATGTATGAAATGTAGATTGATCTTGGGCAGAAAAAACTTGATTTAAAGCAGTTTAACAAAAGGCTGCAACATAACAAAACAAATGAAGAAGTATGAATAGTTTCACAAGACACTGTAAGCATAAGTTTTCCATACCTCAGGATTTCTTGTTGTTTCAATTCTTCGGCTGTGTTAGAAAATGAAGCATGAGTAAATATTTAATGTACTAATTTTATATATATTTACAAAAAACATTATCGTGATTTTAATGGTTAAGCTTCTCTTGGTCTGACTTCCTAAAAGGGGGAGGACAGAAGGCTTCGAGGCCATGGCACAGAGGAGGGGACTTTAGCCACATACCCCGGTCTGGGGTAAATAAAAGCTTTGGCCATACCACGCGCAAAATCAAGGAAAGAGGGGGTCACTGAAAGGGCCTGAAGGTCACCCACTCTTTTTAGTGAGGTAATAGCTAAGAGGAAAACAGTCTTTAGTGTCAGCACTCTTGGAGAAAGCTCTTTGAGAGGCTCGAAGGGAGGTTTGCACATAGCCTCCAGAACCATGGCCAGGTCCCAAGGGGGAAACCAAGATCAAGCTGTAGGCCTCAGCCTCAGCGCACCTCGGAGGAAACGAACTACTAGCGGGTCTCTGCCCAAAGAACGATCCCCGAAAGGGGTATGGAAAGCCGATATAGCCGCCACGTAAACCTTCAGGGTCGAGTAGGCTAACCCAGCAGTCAACCGCTACTGTAAAAACCCCAGCACTGGACCAACTGGGCAGTGAACTGGGTCGAGCTGGTATTTACTGCACCAGGAAGTGAAAAGTCTCCACTTCAAGGCGTAGAGTTTCCTCGTAGATGGAGCTGTGGATTGGAGTTGGTCTCCACAACCTCAGTTGAGAGACCTGAATCTACAAGTTGTGCCCCCTCAGAGGACACACCCACAGCTTCCACAACTCCAGACGGGGGTGAAAGATTGCACCTCCCGCTTGAGAGAGAAGTTCCCTCCTGACTGGAATCTCCCATCCCCAGGGGAGCTGGATGACTCAGAGAGAACCAAAGGGGACATTGCGTCATCTCCTGCATCGCAAAAAGATCCACTTGGGCTTGCCCAAACTTGGTCCATATGAGCTCCACCACCTCTGGGTGGAGTCTCCATTCCCTGGGCCTCAGCCCCTGCCTCGACAGGACGTCTGCTCCCACATACCCAGGAATATGAACTGCTCACAGCGAGAGAAGTTTCCCCTGGGACCACAAAAGGATCTGATGCACTTGTATAAGGGGCACAAACTCAGATCTCCTTGGTGGTTGATGTAAGAAACCACCGCTGTACTGTCGGTGCGCACTGGCACATGGTGATCTCTCACATGAAGTGCTTCAGAGCCTGTGGGGGACGCATCTGTCGCTAGCATTATAGCGCTGGAAAGCTGCCGCCTGCTTACGAGCCTCCTGAAACCTAATGACAACCGAGTTGACGGCGTCGCTGAATAGGCCAGAAGGCTTGAGCGGGGCGTCCAGCAGGAACACCCTGTCTCGCTCACGTATCTCCGACAGGGTCCCCCAAAAATGCCTCTCTGCGACCACTATCGCTGACATAGTCTGCCCGATAGCTTTGGCGGTCTCTTTGGTGGCTCGCAGAACCAGGTCAGAGACACGATGAAGCTCGTCGATGTCTTCATGTACTTTCTAATCTGGCCAAGCGATCTTCAATTTGGCCACAGCACGAGTCACCACCTCCACCAGCTCTTCATACAGGGCAGACTGGGTGAGGTTGCCTCAGAGGAAGAGAGATGAAGTGCCGAGCCTTCTCTCTGGGGGAAAGGAACCACACTGCGGGCTTCCGACCCAGATTGAAGGCTGGATCTGGAGGCTGAGGAAGGAGGAAGGGACGAGCCAGTCTCCATTCCCTCCTCCCATGATCTCAGCCGTTGCCCTGCCTCAGCAGAAGCGGGACCAAAACCACTGGGAAGGGTGGCGAGGGCTCCCTCCACAAAGAAAGCCCTCCGGGAGCGAAGCAATGCGGGCAATCAGCCCCCTCGAGGGCTGACTCTGCATGCTTCGCTCCAGGCATGCAACACACATTTTGAGTGTGTCCCCCCTCGTGATGAAACGAGGGCAGGGAGGCACACACAACCTGTACTGCTGCTTATCACCGCTCAAACTTTTTTCCCCTTTGGAAGACATGTCTCTCTCAAAATAAAGCTGTGCGAACTAGCACCAAAAAACAGAGAGACAAGACACACATAGAGCGCTGCTGAAAGACAGAAGCTTGCTATCGCTTGTGCCCATGTGCTTTTATAAGCTTCCTGGTCTGATGTCACCGCCGGTGAAAATACAGTTTTTAGAAGTGAAAAAAACAAAGTGCAGTTTATAGTGTAAAACCATAAATTGACATTCCAAGAATTCCTGGCATTACATTTCACTGTTTACTCTTAGTTTTTTCTTACCAGTTATATTCATTAGGGTTGTATTTACAATTGAATTTAGAACTTCTGGTATATTACCATAACATCAGTTAATGAAAGACTGTTTTAAAATGTAAATTAAAATTAAATCTGTAAAACCTAAAATGTTGATGTGAAAATACCTCTTTTAAAAGCTGGCCATTCTCTTGCTCCATCCGTGAAAACACATCATTGCTACGAGAAGAAAGGGTTAGAGTGTCAGAGTATTTTTTGGGTAAATTAATAAAATGTCAGTAAAACTTTCCTCGAATCTTTATTTGCTTCAGAAATGAAAAGACTGTTTGACTTTAGTTTGATTTGTTTTTGATTAACTGCACTTTTTACTTGTTTTGAATGTAAAACCGAGCTCTCTAAACACCAAGCATGCTGAACGCACATGGATCAACATGACCTAAGCAAATTTGCGTAATCACAAAAATAAAACTTTAGCTTATTATGTAGGATATATTGTAAGAATCTATTTATACACTGACTTTTCAAAAAAGTGTTATTTATATTTACCTGAATACCTGGGTTCCCATCCTTAATGTTTAAGAGTCCGTATTACTTTGGTTTTGCAAAATGGCGACTTGACAAGTGACCTGCTCTTCAAATTCCGTCTCGATTGATGACGTGGCACATATGACGTCTGTGACACAAACCGGTAACATCATTAACATAAACCCAAAATACCTTTCATTTAAATCTGTTCAGTATATTTGTGTTAGATCAACTAAGAATAAAGAAACAGTGAGTCTGGGTTGGAGATGAGGAGTATTTTATTAAAGTAGTTTACTACTGAAGCGTCAGATGAGACAGGAAGTGCACAGTAGTCACTATATCAGTAACTATATCTCTGCCTGCACAAGAATTTGGCATACATCCAAGATTTCAGTCCATGCAGGCTATTTGTTTATCATTTGTTTATCACCCCCCCCCCACACACACACACACACATTTTATTTCAAATGTTGTTGTAACTATGCAGAGTAAACCAATGTAACAATTCGTCTTCTCCACGTCACCGCAGCACCATTTTGGAGAGTATCCGCTGGATGCAAACAGCATACGCTGTTCTCTGTCAGCTGTGTCACGCGGTTACACTGTTTTCGTTTGAAACAAAGTGTAAATAAACATAGAAAATGGATCCATGTTGTGGCTGACACAGAACAGCGTACGCTGTTTGCGTCCAGTGAAACTCTTCAAAATGGCGTTACGGTGACACGGAGGAGACAAATTGTTGAATAAAGTTGTTATTTTTGTTTTCTTTGTGTACAAAAAGTATTCTCATAGCTTCGTAAAATCATGCTTGAACCATTGATGGCAGATGGACTATTTTGACAATGTCTTATATACTGGGCCTTACAGTGGTATTTACTTGGCAGTCAATGGGACAGTCACAAATCTCCCAGGTTTTCATCCAAAATACCTTAAATTGTGTTCCGAACACAAACCAAGCTTTTACGGGTTTGGAACGACATGAGGGTAAGTGATTAATGACAAAATTTTCATTTTGGGGTGGAGTAACCCTTTAAGGATGATTTAAGAAATTTACCAAAGCGACTAATAAAAACTGTAAATATGTACAGATTTATGTTTCAATGTCTTCAATGTTCAATGTCTTTATGGACTAGTAGGGTAAAAGTCCACAAATACCCCATCACTCATAATTAGCTTGCTTGAATAGTTTTCTGCATGTCTGTTAATTTATTTTACACATAATTTGAGATCTCCCACAGCATTGGTGTGTCTGAAGTGACGTCATGCACTTTTGCATCAGAGTACACTAGAATGTTGTTTGCTGCCAATTAAGAAAGTTTGTCAGAACTGTACAGCTCTGGACTTAATACACAGCGACCTTTTCTTTCTTCCCTGCAAGTAGGTGTCAGGATATTGTGTGATGAAATTGTACATTATCAGCACAGCTAATCAAATTACAGTGTGCATTAAAACAGATTATTATTAGATGATTTCACACTTAATTAGTAGATTTACAGGATGTTATTCATTCTCTTCATGCAGTTTCATCCATCGTTGTGTAATAAGGGCTTTTAAATGTGATTTTTGCTGGTGGGGAATTATATAATAGACTTGAATTTATTGACCGATTGACCTAGGTGAGAATGAAAAGTTTGAAATTGGCGAGCAGATTTCATTTTAGAATCATGAATTTAGAATCATAGAATACATTATTACTGTATTTTATACTTAAACGTCTTAGCTAAAAGCCTATAGAACTACTGTTGAAGGAGCAGTGATGTCACAGGACTGAAATGTGATGGAGCATCACTTAACCATTTTTCCTGTTTTCTCCTTCTTCATCCTGCTTTCAGAACAAGAACCACCTGAAGACTCCCTGTAATGAGACAGCTCCCTCACAATGAATCTCTTCACTGGGTTTGGCAAGTCTTTCCCTGTTCTTTGTGTCTTTGTGAAAAAGTGCCAGTTCCCAAGTATATTAAACATTTTGTTGATGTAATCTATAGATCGCTCTTGCTGACTATTGCTGTGTTCCAGGCAGGTTTTTTAACTGGTAAATCACCACTTCAAACCACGACTCAAGTCAAGTCAACATTGTTGTGTCGCGGGATATGTTACATCAGAACTCGGAACTGGGAGTACATCGATCTAGTACGAGTTCACGAGTCCGAAGTCATGGGTTTGACTGCCGTTCCAGTGCACTTTCACTGGTAGAAGGTTGGAAAAACACGGGTTATGGGTTGTCTGGAACGCGGCATATATCCAGCCTCTTATGAAGACTTCAGATGACCAGCACCTGTGAAGAGATGATGCCATCCCTTGAGAGGACTTCAGATGAAGCCAACTCTGAATAAACATACAAAACTGCCAAATTTTCCTTGCATTGTAATTTACATGATCACATCATGTTACCATTGCTTTAATTTGGTTATTGTTGCTGTATACAAGTACATGATGTTACTTATCTGTATGATTTGTATAGCCTAATTTTAGAACATTTCAGCCATATGAACATAACTGACAGACCTAAAGACCTGTTAACAGAACTTTTATTTGTAAAGTAGAAACATTCATTTTCTGTAAATCTGCTTTGAAACAATGTGTTTACTTAAAAGTGCTATACAAATAAGTGTGAATTAAACAAAACATTCCAGATCAGTAGGGAAACCATACATTCATTCTGCTTTATGTGAGTGACTGGAGCACTCCCATGCAGCACAGCAAACTATAGTGGAGACTGTTCAAGGACAACATTCTTTATAATTTATAATTTATAATCATCAAACAAATTTAAATATTAATTATGAATCGAAGATAACACAAGTAAACACAACATGCAGTTTTTAAATGAAGGGGTTTTTTTATGAAGGGAAAAAAAATCCAAACCCACATGGCCCTGTGTGAAAAAGTGTCCAACCCCCCCCCTGTTAAAACATTCAGTTCAGTTTCTCTAGCCACACTCAGGCCTGATTACTGCTACACCTGTTCGTAATCAAGAAATCACTTAAATAGGACCTACCTGACAACGTGAAGTAGACCAAAAGATCCTCATCTCAGAAGCTACACATCATGTTGAGATCCAAAGAAATTCAGGAACAAATAAGAAAGAAATTAATTGAGATCTATCAGTCTGGAAAAGGTTATAAAGCCATTTCTAAAGCTTTGGGACTCAGAGAACCACAGTGAGAGCCATTATCCACAAATGGCGAAAACATGGAACAGTGGTGAACCTTCCCATGAGTGGCCGGCCGACCAAAATTACCCCATAAGCGCAGTGATGACTCATCCAAGAGGTCACAAAAGACCCCACAACAACATCTAAAGAACTGCAGGCCTCTCTTGCCTCAGTTAATGTCAGTGTTCATGACACCGCCATAAGAAAGAGACTGGGCAAAAATGGCCTGCATGGCAGAGTTTCAAGACGAAAACCGCTGCTGAGCAAAAATAACATAAAGGCTTGTCTCAGTTTTGCCAGAACACATCTTGATGATCCCCGAGACTTTTGGGAAAATACTCTGTGGACTGACGAGACAAAAGTTGAACTTTTTGGAAGGTGTATGTCCCATTACAACTGGCGTAAAAGTAACACAGCATTTCAGAAAAAGAACATCATACCATCAGTAAAATATGGTGGTGGAACTGTGATGGTCTGGGGCTGTTTTGCTGCTTCTGGACCTGGAAGACTTGCTGTGAATTCTGCTGTCTACCAAAAAATCCTGAAGGACAAAGTCCGGCCATCTGTTCATGACCTCAAGCTGAAGCGAACTTGGGTTCTTTGGCAGGACAATGATCCAAAACACACCAGCAAATCCACCTCTGAATGGCTGAAGAAAAACAAAATGAAGACTTTGGAGTGGCCTAGTCAAAGTCCTGACCTGAATCCTATTGAGATGCTGTGGCATGACCTTAAAAAGGCGGTTCATGCTTGAAAACCCTCCAATGTGGCTGAGTTACAACAATTCTGCCAAGATGAGTGGGCCAAAATTCCTGCACAGCGCTGTAACAGACTCATTGCAAGTATTCGCAAATGCTTGATTGCAGTTGTTGCTGCTAAGGGTGGCCCAACCAGTTATTCAGTTTAGGGGGCAAACACGTTTTCACACAGGGCCATGTGGGTTTGGATTTTCTTTTCCCTTCATAATAAAAAAACTTAATTCAAAAACTGCATGTTTTGTTTACTTGTGTTATCTCTGATTAATATTCAAATTTGTTTGATGATCTGAAACATTAAAGTGTGACAAACATGCAAAAAAAGAAAAAAGGGGGCCAACACTTTTTCACACCACTGTAGATTGCTGCAAATAAGTGCATCACAAAAGTCAACATACGTAAAATATATGATTAAATGTGTAAAACGTTTTTAAGTTTTAAATTTGAATGTACTACAAATATATTTTTAAATATCAATAATGAATTTTCTAAGACAACAAACTTAACATTTACCATGAGATTAGTAAAACGACAATGAACATTAAGATGTGATTGCACTTGACTAGAACACACACACACACACACACACACACACACACACACACACACACACACACACACACACACACACACACACACATATATAATTATATTTATACGGATAAAGTTACCTTGGTAAAAGACCACAATGTCGTTTATATAGCAAACACAGACTTTTACCATGGTAACTTAAGCCTAAAATATGTTAACAAGGCAGGTAAGGATAGCTGACCACAATCTTCAAATATTAGCAGATATTATCTTTTAAAAAGAACACTGATACAACTACATACACTATATGTCAAACAGTCCACAAACCTGACTCTATATTGACAGAAGTATTGGCACACCCCATTCTAATGAACAGATTTGACTATTGTAGTAATTTCCATGGGTACAATTAAATCCTAATGTTTAAGCATTTAATGATATTCTAGGGCATTGTGGTCTTCTAATTTGATAGCAACAGCTTTGACAGCTTTGACTTTAAATGCAGACTTTAAGCCAAAAACTCATCACCAAACAGCAATGACTTGTAACTATGGGTAAAGAAAATTTTGGCACTTCCAAAACAGTTGCAAAAGAGATGATTTATAATGATGATTTATAATACATGAATTGTTTCCATCTTTGTTGCCACAGTTTTGGAAGTGCCTTTTCTGTTCTAAAGGAGTGACCCAATACTTTTGTCCATATAGTGTATGTTCAAGTCTTGTTTGGTGATGAGTTTTTGGCTCAAGGTCTGCATTTAAAGCCACACCAGAGGTGTTCAGCTGAGATTAGGACTTAGCTTTCTGCAGACCAGTCAAATGCTTCCACACTGACTGAATCACTCATTTCTTTTTGAACTTTGCCATATACACAAAGGCATTTTGAATTCATGTTAGAATTTGAGTACCCTGTAAAAACAGTTTGATGATCCCCTAGAACAGTAGTTTTCAATCCTGGTCCTGGGGACTGCACTGTTCTGCACATTTTGTATGTATCTCTTATCTGACACACTCAGTTCAGCACATGGACCTCTCTCCTAACAAGATGACGATCTGAATCAGGTGTGTTAAATAAGGGAGACACACAAAATGTGCAGAGCAGTGGGTCCCCAGGACCAGGATTGAAAACCACTGCCCTAGAATATCATTATATGTTTAAACATTAAGATTTGTACTCATGGAAATTACTAAATTAGTCAAACCTGTTCATTAGAAGGGGGTGTCCCAATAATTTTGGCAATATAGTGTGTATATACTTCATATTCATGTATACATTATTTTATAAATAATGTGAATACATTGTTTTATTGTTTACTAAATACCAAAAATCACAGTTTTGTCTCTCTACCTCAATGTATTCCAATTGCCCACTATGAACTTCCTGGAACTATATGAGGACTACGTGAATCACGTGACGATCGAGCGTTTCGAACTTCCATTGTTGCAACTCTCTCTCTCTATGGCTTTGGGCCAGGGATCCTGAGGGAGTTTAGCAGTGCGTTCCAAATGGGATATATCGCCCTTCGAAGGGCACTTAGAAGTGAAAACAATCATAGCTGCCATGGTTGCCATAGCTGACATGAATTAACTGATTAAAGAATGAAGTGTTGTTTCAAACCGAAGTGCTCAAAACTAGCCACTTTAAAAGGGCCCTTTGGAATGAAGGATTTCGAAGGGTACAACTGATGGACACTTCGGGCTCTCATGATCCTTTGCGCAGATTCTTTGCATGATGGCGGCACCTCCCTATGGGCACGGGATGATGACGCAGAAGAGCACTTTAAGAAACAGTTGTTTGGTCCCCTACACCCTTCAACCCTTTGAAGCTCTCACTCTGGAAAGTAAACCCTTTGAAGAGACATTAGGGCATAGAGATGAGCCCTTCCTAATGGAACGCAGGGTAGATCTAACCCTAATCAAACACACCTTTGCATGCTAATCAAGGTCCAATCAGGATCATTAGAAAATCACAGGTGGGTGAGTTTGATCAAAGTTGGAGCTAAATCTCACGAGCCACATTTGAGGATCCCTGATATAAAAGGCTGGTTGAAAATGCTCCTCTCTTAATACAGACTATACAGATATAGATTACAATACCGATTAGTTATGTGGTGACTGCATTTCAGATATATAATAGCTGTTTTTCCCAAAGCCTTAAGTTATAGTAGCTGAAAAGTATTTACAGTGAAACAGATTTATTGTTGTAGATTAATAGTTGCGGGCCCTGTGTGGGCCTAGTGAAGGCTTCCTGGAGGCTAAGCGAGGGCTAGGCCATGCAGGACCAGTGCAAAGGGGCCAAAATTTTGCCAATGAGCAAAGTCAGCCTACTGGGGGCCCTTAGGCTAGCCCTAAGTGGGCCAGTTAAAGGGCCAGCATTGGCTTTTTTGCAGAATCAGAAAGGTATTCCTTAGGAACAGTAGTGAATATCAATGAGATGTTGTCAGAATTTACATAAGAGAAAACAAAATTTGGACAAAATTTTCAAGCGTTTTTGTAAAAAATCTCTGGAACAGTGCTGCTGTGTTCAAACCTCTCAAGTACCTCCAAGACATACTATTGATGATCCCTACCATGTTTTGTGCCAATAAGTTAAATGTTTGAAAAGATATTTCTATGTTTGACACATTTCAAAATGGCAGACAGGCAGTTTATTCGATCGGTGAGTTTACCTCTTCGTTTGGTGTGATGACGTTTACTGTCCCTGACAACCTGTGTAGTGCCATTTAGCTACTTGTCAGCAACTGCCTTTTTAGGACAAGTAAAAGCTTTTAAAGTGCTCCTATTATGCTAGTTTAAAGGTTGATAATATTGTCTCCTTAAACGGGTTTACATGTATGCAGGGTCAAAAAACACTTTAGTTTTCTCCAAAAATATTACACTGTGTAAAGTCGTGCACGATCTTTTATCATCACTCCAACTAATAAGACACACTGTCAAGCTGCATCAATCCATACATTTTAGACTACAGTGGGTCCACAGCTGAACAACATAACTAGAAGTGTGAGTGAGGCGGTTAGCAAGACACCTGCAGCAAGACACAACATAACATCCACAACTACGTTTGAAACGATAGCTAGAAAATACAATCATCAATTAAAGCTGCAAGCAGCGTTGACCGGGCCCTCGCCGTCTGGCAGTCGCCATCCCAATAGCATCAGGAAAACGGTGCCCAGTTGGCACATGCATTCACAATAACCCTTTGGACTAACCCTAACTGTCTCTCCTCCTGTCTGACTCTTTCTCTTACCACCCATCCCACCTCCTTACACTCAGCCACTTACCACACAAACACACACATAGAGTGCAGAGCAGAGTGAGATCAGATTTGTTTTTTAATTTTCTTTCATTCGTGGAGTTTTATATAATTATTAAATGAACTGTGTTTAATCAGAATGAATAGTTATTTGTATGAAAAAAGTTTCAAAGAGTTAGGATGCTGCACTTTAAATATATAATAAATCATTGAAAATTGAAAATGGGAAATGAAATTCTAGGCACGCTATCTGCCTCAAAAACACAGGAAACAAATATTTGAATGTATTTTTTATTTTTATTTATTTGCCATGGCAACAGCATTTGATGCATCAGGGGCGCCTTTACAGACTCGGCCGTGTTTTTACATTATTCTGATGAAGTTTGAATAAAATCGAGTACAAATATATTGTCCGTTGTTCGTTCGTGTTTGTTAGTTCATTAAACAATGTTAACAAAAGAGACCCTATTTTAAATAGTTACCATGTTTTATGATCTACACCCATTTTTCATATTATTTTAATGATCTATAAGCATCTGTGAAATAATTATAAACAAATATATTAAAAATAAATACATATTTACTTAGTTGATGTATTTGTTTCTCATTCTAATTAAGTGAACTGAGCAGTATAGTGTCATACTTATAATATTTTTTATTCTATCAGTGAGATTGTATATATGTATATAAATCATATAATTTTTCCTTAAAAGATTAAAAAAAGATTTTAATGCTCTTTAAGCACCTATACAAAATAATTATGTAAAAGTACACTGACAGTACAGTCTATATCAACTGATTCTATGGATTATTTTCATTCTTATACACTGAGAATGAGCTAAATAGCATTAGAGGTCAAACGATTCCTTATCTTATGAGGACCTCTAGTGTTCATCCCTGGTATTAGAGCTTTAATCTGACAAATTTATGTGACACTTTTAATGTTTTTGGGGCCTCTGAGCATGATAACATTTTGAAACTACACGTATTTCCTAAGAATTTCTTGTTCTTTATATGTAAAAAGTTTTGATGAGTTAGAATAATGCAATTTAAAGATATATGAAAATAACTCTTCATCTTTTTTATTGTTACTTTCATAAATCACCACATCAACACCGTTCAAGATGTCCCAAAGCCGTTCACAATTTAACATCTTCAGTATCTTGGCATCATGTTGACAAAGTTTGGTGTGAACTGTCTGATTCTGCTATGAGTGATATGAATTTATTCACAGCTATATTTAAAAACACAGGAAACAAATGTTAAAGTTTGACATGTTGCCATGGCAACAGCATTTGATGTATCAAGGACCCCTTCACAGATTCTCATCGGCCGTGTTTTGATATTATTCTGATGAAGTTTGAAGCAAATTGAGTAAAATTAAGAGGTTGATTTAAAAGCGTTTTGCAAGCAACACACTTCCTGCTGCCAGTTGGTGGCGCTATAACTTTGACTCATAATAGTCACATCTCTGTGATCGGTATCATACGACGAACAAACTGCTTAAGTTTGGTCAAAATCAGATAAAGTGTGTCAAAATTATTAGACATTTCCTGTTTCTCATTTCTCGCCATAATTTGTCGCCCTGCCACGGCCAAACCGTTCGAGATAGCAAAAATCCCCTGGCAATTTTGCATTCCCAATATCTTGAGATCATGTTGACCGAGTTTGGTGGCCATCGGTGGAAAGGTCTAGGAGGAGTATTTCAAATTCCACAGCTTGATTTTTCCAAAAATCCATATTTAAATAAAAATAGCTGACTTCCTGTTGGTCCTAGCTAATGGGTGTAAATTAGAAAGTTGTCCGGCTTGATGAGTCCAATATATGTACCGAGTTTGGTGACTGTAGGACAAAGTAACCCCCCAACTTTTGTCAAAAGGTGGCGCTATGGAGCGCCTGCTCCACGCCCATTTATGGGCTTTTATCAGTGTTTAACTGTCATTAATACAGATGTGTGTGTTGAGTTTCATGAAATTCTAAGCATTTTAAGTGGCTCAAAAACACAAAAAACTAAAGTTAAAGTTTGACACGTTGCCATGGCAACATGATAAAAGTTATGGATAACGCCCTTCACAGATTCTTATCGGTCGTGTTTTGACATTATTGTGATGAAGTTTGAAGCAAATTGAGTAAAATTAAGAGGCTGAGTTTAAAGCGTTTCAAAAACGTCACGCTTTCTGCTGCCAGTTGGTGGCGCTATAACTTTGACTCATAATAGTCACATCTCTGTGATCGGCATCAGACGGTGAACAAACTGCTGAAGTTTGGTCAAAATCAGACAAAGTATGTCAAAGTTATTAGGCACTTCCTGTTTCTCATTTCTCGCCATAAATTTGTCGCCCCGTCACGGTCAAACCGTTCGAGATATCAAAAATTCCCTGGCAATTTTGCGTCCCCAATGTCTTGAGATCATGCTGACTGAGTTTGGTGGCCATCGGTGGAAAGGCCTAGTAGGAGTATTTCAAATTCCATTGCATGCACTTTTTAGACATCCCTGAATAGCCGACTTCCTGTTTGGCGAAGCATGGACTATGAGTGTGAAATTTGTTCGGCCCGATGAGGTCTATATGTGTATGAATTTTGATGACTGTAGGTCAAACGTTGTGCGCTCCAGAGCCCTTCAAAAGTCGCAATTTTTAACGCTGTGCCATGCCCCCCCCAGGTGACCCCCCCATGTCAAAGTCTGTCCGGCCCTGATGGCCGCAGGTTCCAATGTGTGTGCAAAGTTTCAAGAGTTTTCGTGTATGTTAAGGCCCCCGAAATCCCCCAAAACATTGAAAAAAAAATAATAATAATAATAATAATAATAATAATTAAAGCTGCGAGCAGCGATGAACGGGCCCTCGCACCCGGGCTCACCGCCGACCGGTGGCTTCAGGAAAACAGCAATCGGTGGGCAGTATGCTTTTAATACAGTAAATATAGAAAAAATATGTCATAAGTCATTTAAATGTGCCAAAATTGCTGCTGCCAGCTGGTGGCGCTATGCCTATAACTGATTATTGACATGTAGATGTGTTCAGGCCAGCACTATTATCAAACATATGAAGTTTGGTGCAGATTGACCTTGGTGTGTTTGAGTTAGTGAAATATATGAGATATCCTGCTGCCAACAGGTGGCGCTATGATAATATCTGAATATTGGTCTTTAGGTGTCTTCAGGCCAGGACTCTTACCAAACCTGTGAATTTTGTGGCAGATCAGACATTTTCAGGCTAAGTTATAACCACTTCTATGTCTATGCAGAAACATCAAACTTTGTCAGGCCACCACGGACATGCCCTTTAATGAAAACTCAAGATCTTCACAATTTAACATCTCTAAGGCCTCAAGATCAGACTGACCAAATATAATGTTGATTTAATTAAATGCAATCAATGCAAGGACTTCAGATAGATGCCAACTGTGAACCAGTATGCTACAAATAAGAACATGTAATTCATGATGATAGCAAAATGTTATTATTGCTTCCTTTATATCCACCACTTCTGCTTAAATGTCATTGTTACCTATCTGTACAATTTTTGTATAATATATTTTTGTATAAAATCAATTGTTGTCATAACTAAGAATCAATAAGGAAGACGGTGCCCAGTTGGCACATGCATTCACAGTAACCATCTGCTAGTTTGGATTTTAAGTTTACAGAATTGAAAGGGTTACACTTTAAAATCAACACACAGACACATACACACAAAATATAAAATGTTGCCATCCAGTTTCATTTGTTAAAATTAACTATATCAGTTAACATGACCAATAAATAAATAGCATTTATTAATGTTAATTAATATTAAGCTAAAAAAAGTATTCATATAAAGTTTATGTACTGTGAATTAACATGAACATGAACACAGTTCATGTGGGTGTACAGCAATACACAATAAAGTGCTCTATAAACGCTTCATTCTTTCAAAATATCTTTAAAAATCAAGTTGAGTATTTTAACGGGGTGATATATATATATATATATATATATATATATATATATAACTGATCTTAAAATTATGGTTTTCAGATGTTTTGAAGAGATAACAGTAACGTTTGTTTTGTTGTCAAAGTTTGTCTTAATTTTTTATTATTATTATTTTATATTCAATAAATAACACTATGTAAATATTGTCTATCAATGAAGATAAATTGATCATGCTAAAAAGTTGTATTTTTTAAAATCTTTTGCTATGTGACTGAATAGGACAAGTTCATGGTACAGTTAAGTAAAAAATAAATAAAAAACAACAACTGCAAAAAATGAACAATGAAAGACTTAGTGACCCTTTATATTTTCTCAAAATATCAGACTCTCAAAGATCAGACATATTTATGTAATTACACTACATACAGTATGTGCATTTTGTTCAAAGATGGTCTGTAGGATGGCTCTCTACTCTGTCACCCTCTCTGCCTCTCACCCCTCCCCCCTGCAATAATGAGCTTCTCTGTGCCTGACTGAACGCACACACATACTGTAGAGACATTCACCAGAGTGACAGCAGGTTTCTGAGTTCTTTTTTAAATTTTCTTTAATTCATAGAAGCTTGTATACATTTTTTATTTCCAGCACTTGCTCAGAATGATTAGATCTCTGTGTGAAAAAAGTTTTAAAGAGTTTGGATGCAGCACTTTAAAGATATAAAAATATTTTTTACTATATCTTTAAAAAATCACCACGTCCACACCGTTCAAGATATCCAAAATCCGGTCGCAATTTAACATCTTCAGAATATTCTCTTCATGTTAAAAAAGTTTGGTGTGAACAGCTGGTTGTTCTTAGAAGTAGTGTGCATTTGTTTACAGCCTGATTTTTCCAAAAATCCACATTCAAATCAAAATAGCCGGCTTCCTGTTGGTCTCAGCTAATGAGTTTGATTTAGAAAGTTGTCCAAATTGATGAGATTAATATATGTACAGAGTTTAGTGACTGTAGGAAAAACTAACCCCCCAACTTTTGTCAAAAGATGGCGCTATAGAGTGCCTGCTCCACGCCCATTTATGACCTTTTGCCAGTGTCTAACTATCATAAATATTGATGTGTGTGTTGAGTTTCATGAAATTCTAAGCATGTTAACTGCCTCGAAAAGACAGGAATCTAATTTTAAAGTTTGACATGTTGCCATGGCAACAGCATTCGATTTATCATCGACCCCTTTACATATTCTTATCGGCCGTGTTTTGACATGATTTTGATGAAGTTTAAAGAAAATCGAGTAAAATTAAGAGGCTGATATCAAAGCATTTTGAAAATGACACACTTCCTGCTGCCAGTTGGTGGCGCTATAACTTTGACTCATAATAGTCACATTTATGGAATCGGCATCATACAACGAACAAACTGGTGAAGTTTCATCAGAATCAGGCAATGTGGTCAACAGTTATTAGACACTTCCTGTTTCTCATTTCTCGCCATAACTTTGTCGCCTTGCCACGGCCAAACCGTTCGAGATATCAAAAATCTCCTCGCAATTTAGCGTCCCCAATGTCTTGAGATCATGCTGACCGAGTTTGGTGACAATCCCATGGAATTCCTGGGAGGAGTACGTTAAATTCCAGAGCATGCGCTTTTTAAACAGCCCTAAATATCTCACTTCCTGTTGCGTGGAGCCCATGACATAGAGTACAAAAGTTGTTTGGCTCAGTGAGATCTATATGTGTACCGAGTTTCATATCAATACATGCAAGTATGTGTGCGCAGTACATCAAGTTTTCAAACTGTGTTCCAGGGGGCGCTGTAGAGGCCCTGAACCACGCCCGGGTCCCAGCCTCTTTGGCGTCCTGATGGCCGCAGATTCCGACGTGTGTGCAAATTTTCAAGAGTTTTTGAGTATGTTAAGGCCCCCAAAAGTGCCCGGAAGGTTGAAAAAAAGAAAAAAAAAAAAGAAAAAAAAAAAAATAATAATTAAAGCTGCAAGCAGCGTTGACCGGGCCCTCGCCGTCTGGCAGTCGCCATCCCGATAACATCAGGAAAACGGTGCCCAGTTGGCACATGCATTCACAGTAACCCTTTGGACTAACCCTAACTGTCTCTCCTCCTGTCTGACTTTTTCTCTTGCCACCCATCCCCCCTCCTTACACTCAGCCACTTACCACACAAACACACACATAGAGTGCAGAACAGAGTGAGATCAGATATGTTTTTTAATTTTCTTTCATTCGTGGAGTTTTGTATAATTATGAAATGAACTGTGTTTAATCAGAATGAATAGTTATTTGTATGAAAATTTTTTCAAAGCGTTAGGATGCTGCACTTTAAATATATAATAAATCATTGAAAATTGAAAATGGAAAATGAAATTCTAGGCACGCTATCTGCCTCAAAAACACTGGAAACAAATATTTGAATGTATTTTGTATTTTTATTTATTTGCCATGGCAACAGCATTTGATGCATCAGGGACGCCTTTACAGACTCTCATCGGCCGTGTTTTTACATCATTCTGATGAAGTTTGAAGAAAATCGAGTACAAATATATTGTTCGTTGTTCGTTCGTGTGTTAGTTCATTAACCATTGTTAACAAAAGAGACCCTATTTTAAATAGTTACCATGTTTTATGATCTACAACCATTTTTAAATATTATTTTAATGATCTATAAGCATCTGTGAAATAATTATAAACAAACATATTAAAAATAAATACATATTAACTTAGTTGATGTATTTGTTTCTCATTCTAATTAGGTGAACTGAGCAGTATAGTGTCATACTTATAAGATTTTTTATTCTATCAGTGAGATTGTATATATGTATATAAATCATATAATTTTTCCTTAAAAGATTAAAAAAAGATTTTAATGCTCTTTAAGCCCCTATACAAAATAATTCTGTAAAAGTACACTGACAGTACAGTATATATCAACTGATTCTATGGATTATTTTCATTCTTATACACTGAGAATGAGCTAAATAGCATTATAGTTCAAACGATTCCTTATCTTATGAGGACCTCTAGTGTTCATCCCTGGTACTAGAGCTTTAATCTGACAAATTTATATGACACTTTTAATGTTTTTGGGGCCTCTGAGGATGATAACATTTTGAAACTACACGTATTTCCTAAGAATTTCTTGTTCTTTATATGTAAAAAGTTTTGATGAGTTAGAATAATGCAATTTAAAGATATATGGAAATAACTCTCCATCTTTTTTACTGTTACTTTCATAAATCACCACATCAACACCGTTCAAGATATCCCAAAGCCGTTCACATTTTAACATCTTCAGTATCTTGGCATCATGTTGACAAAGTTTGGTGTGCACTGTCTGATTCTGCTATGAGTGATATGAATTTATTCACAGCTATATTTTTCCAAAAATCCACATTCAAATCAAAATAGCTGACTTCCTGTTGGTCGAAGCTAATGGGTGTAAATTTTTTGCAAAAAAAATCTGGTGATCAAAAATTATTAGGCTGTAGTTAAGAACTGTTAGTTTTATGGACAGTTAGAATGTTTTGTATATGCAGACAAGGGCTTTATGATGGGCCTGATTTGAATTTAGAAAAAAAAAATTCTTAAACATGTTTGAAGTTCTTAATAGATTTCACTGTTGCACATTTAGTCTTTTTATTTTTTTACAGTAATGTACATTTTGCAGTTTGTTTACATGGTGTACATTGGATGCACATATTTATGACTTCTTGTTACAGTATTCATTTAAAATAAAAGTTGTTTAAAATAAACAACTGTGTGCACCCTATTATTAATGTAGATGTGTATTTCAGTAATAAACTTAAGTAGGAGAGTTTCAGTTACCAGCATTTATATCAAAATATGGATGCCATGTCTGCAAAACTAACATTTTAAATGAAATATTGATAGCTAATCGATATCGAATCGAATTGAATCAAATCGAAACCATAAAAATAACAATCGAATCGAATTGCCAAATTGGTCACAATACCCAGCCCTAATTCACATCCTAATGAATAAACAACCAAGAGTTTAAATATTCCCTTCTATCTCCTCCTTTCTGACTCTCTCTTTCCACCCATCCCCCCTCCCCACTCTCACCCTAACACTCAAAAAACACACACCCACTTACCACGCACACACATAAGTGCAGAGCAGAGAGGGATCAGATTTGTTTTTTAATTTTCATTAATTCATAGATCTTTGTATAATTATGAAATGAACGGTGTCTGATCAGAATGACTATGAAAAAAGTTTCAAAGACTTTGGATGCTGCACTTTAAAGATATAATAAAATTACGGCTATCTTTTTTTACTCCGATTTCAATCAATCACCACATCAACACCGTTCAAGATATCCTAAATCTGCTCGCAATTTAGAATCTTCAGAATGTTGGCATCATGTCAAAAAAGTTTGGTGTGAATTGGTTGGTTTTCCCGAGAGAAGTATATAAAATTCCACAGCCTGATTTTTCCAAATATCCACATTCAAATCAAAATAGCCGACTTCCTGTCAATCGTAGCTTATGGGTGTAAATTAGAAATGTTTCTGGCTTGATGAGATCAATATATGTACCGAGTTTGGTGACTGTAGGACAAACTAAACCCCCAACTTTTGTCAAAAGGTGGCGCTATGGAGCGCCTGCTCCACGCCCATTTATGGGCTTTTATCAGTGTCTAAATATCATTAATACAGATGTGTGTGTTGAGTTTCATGAAATTCCAAGTATTTTAAGTGGCTCGAAAACACAAAAAACTAAAGTTAAAGTTTGACACGTTGCCATGGCAACATGATAAAAGTTATCGATAATGCCCTTCACAGATTCTCATCGGCCATGTTTCGACATTATTGGGATGAAGTTTCAAGCAAATTGAGTAAAATTAAGAGGTTGATTTAAAAGCATTTAGAAAACGTTGCGCTTTCTGCTGCCAGTTGGTGGCGCTATAACTTTGACTCATAATAATCACATCTCTGTGATCGGCATCAGACGACGAACACCTGCTGAAGTTTGGTCAAAATCAGACAAAGTGTGTCAAAGTTATTAGGCACTTCCTGTTTCTCATTTCTCGCCATAACTTTGTCGGCCCGCCACGGCCAAACCGTTCGAGATATCAAAAATCCCCTGGCAATTTTGCGTCCCCAATGTCTTGAGGTCATGCTGACCGAGTTTGGTGGCCATCGGTGCAAAGGCCTAGGAGGAGTATATCAAATTCCATTGCATGCGCTTTTTAGACATCCCTGAATAGCTGACTTCCTGTTTGGTGAAGCATGGACTGTGAGCACGAAAGTTGTTCGGCTCGATGAGGTCTATATGTGTATGAATTTTGGTGACTGTAGGTCAACCGGTGTGCGCTCCAGGGCCACTCAAATGTCGCAATGTTTAACGCTGTGCCACGCCCCCCCCAGGTGACCCCCCCATGTCAAAGTTTGTCCGGCCCTGATGGCCGCAGGTTCCAATGTGTGTGCAAAGTTTCAAGAGTTTTTGTGTATGTTAAGGGCCCCAAAATCCCCCAAAACATTGAAAAAAAAATAATAATAATTAAAGCTGCAAGCAGCGTTGACCGGGCCCTCGCCGTCTGGCAGTCGCCATCCCGATAGCATCAGGAAAACGGTGCCCAGTTGGCACATGCATTCACAATAACCCTTTGGACTAACCCTAACTGTCTCTCCTCCTGTCTGACTCTTTCTCTTACCACCCATCCCACCTCCTTACACTCAGCCACTTACCACACAAACACACACATAGAGTGCAGAGCAGAGTGAGATCAGATTTGTTTTTTAATTTTCTTTCATTCGTGGAGTTTTGTATAATTATGAAATGAACTGTGTTTAATCAGAATGAATAGTTATTTGTATGAAAAAAGTTTCAAAGAGTTAGGATGCTGCACTTTAAATATATAATAAATCATTGAAAATTGAAAATGGAAAATAAAATTCTAGGCACGCTATCTGCCTCAAAAACACAGGAAACAAATATTTGAATGTATTTTGTATTTTTATTTATTTGCCATGGCAACAGCATTTGATGCATCAGGGACGCCTTTACAGACTCTCATCGGCCGTGTTTTTACATCATTCTGATGAAGTTTGAAGAAAATCGAGTACAAATATATTGTTCGTTGTTCGTTCGTGTGTTAGTTCATTAACCAATGTTAACAAAAGAGACCCTATTTTAAATAGTTACCATGTTTTATGATCTACATCCATTTTTAAATATTATTTTAATGATCTATAAGCATCTGTGAAATAATTATAAACAAATATATTAAAAATAAATACATATTAACTTAGTTGATGTATTTGTTTCTCATTCTAATTAAGTGAACTGAGCAGTATAGTGTCATACTTATAAGATTTTTTATTCTATCAGTGAGATTGTATATATGTATATAAATCATATAATTTTTCCTTAAAAGATTAAAAAAAGATTTTAATGCTCTTTAAGCACCTATACAAAATAATTATGTAAAAGTACACTGACAGTACAGTCTATATCAACTGATTCTATGGATTATTTTCATTCTTATACACTGAGAATGAGCTAAATAGCATTAGAGGTCAAACGATTCCTTATCTTATGAGGACCTCTAGTGTTCATCCCTGGTATTAGAGCTTTAATCTGACAAATTTATGTGACACTTTTAATGTTTTTGGGGCCTCTGAGCATGATAACATTTTGAAACTACACGTATTTCCTAAGAATTTCTTGTTCTTTATATGTAAAAAGTTTTGATGAGTTAGAATAATGCAATTTAAAGATATATGAAAATAACTCTTCATCTTTTTTATTGTTACTTTCATAAATCACCACATCAACACCGTTCAAGATGTCCCAAAGCCGTTCACAATTTAACATCTTCAGTATCTTGGCATCATGTTGACAAAGTTTGGTGTGAACTGTCTGATTCTGCTATGAGTGATATGAATTTATTCACAGCTATATTTAAAAACACAGAAAACAAATGTTAAAGTTTGACATGTTGCCATGGCAACAGCATTTGATGTATCAAGGACCCCTTCACAGATTCTCATCGGCCGTGTTTTGATATTATTCTGATGAAGTTTGAAGCAAATTGAGTAAAATTAAGAGGTTGATTTAAAAGCGTTTTGCAAGCAACACACTTCCTGCTGCCAGTTGGTGGCGCTATAACTTTGACTCATAATAGTCACATCTCTGTGATCGGTATCATACGACGAACAAACTGCTTAAGTTTGGTCAAAATCAGATAAAGTGTGTCAAAATTATTAGACATTTCCTGTTTCTCATTTCTCGCCATAATTTGTCGCTCTGCCAAGGCCAAACCGTTCGAGATACCAAAAATCCCCTGGCAATTTTGCATTCCCAATATCTTGAGATCATGCTGACCGAGTTTGGTGGCCATCGGTGGAAAGGTCTAGGAGGAGTATTTCAAATTCCACAGCTTGATTTTTCCAAAAATCCATATTTAAATAAAAATAGCTGACTTCCTGTTGGTCGTAGCTAATGGGTGTAAATTAGAAAGATGTCCGGCTTGATGAGTCCAATATATGTACCGAGTTTGGTGACTGTAGGACAAAGTAACCCCCCAACTTTTGTCAAAAGGTGGCGCTATGGAGCGCCTGCTCCACGCCCATTTATGGGCTTTTATCAGTGTTTAACTGTCATTAATACAGATGTGTGTGTTGAGTTTCATGAAATTCTAAGCATTTTAAGTGGCTCAAAAACACAAAAAAATAAAGTTAAAGTTTGACACGTTGCCATGGCAACATGATAAAAGTTATGGATAACGCCCTTCACAGATTCTTATCGGTCGTGTTTTGACATTATTGGGATGAAGTTTGAAGCAAATTGAGTAAAATTAAGAGGCTGAGTTTAAAGCGTTTCAAAAACGTCACGCTTTCTGCTGCCAGTTGGTGGCGCTATAACTTTGACTCATAATAGTCCCATCTCTGTGATCGGCATCAGACGATGAACAAACTGCTGAAGTTTGGTCAAAATCAGACAAAGTATGTCAAAGTTATTAGGCACTTCCTGTTTCTCATTTCTCGCCATAAATTTGTCGCCCCGTCACGGTCAAACCGTTCGAGATATCAAAAATCCCCTGGCAATTTTGCGTCCCCAATGTCTTGAGATCATGCTGACCGAGTTTGGTGGCCATCGGTGGAAAGGCCTAGTAGGAGTATTTCAAATTCCATTGCATGCACTTTTTAGACATCCCTGAATAGCCGACTTCCTGTTTGGCGAAGCACGGACTATGAATGTGAAATTTGTTCGGCCCGATGAGGTCTATATGTGTATGAATTTTGGTGACTGTAGGTCAACCGTTGTGCGCTCCAGAGCCCTTCAAAAGTCGCAATTTTTAACGCTGTGCCATGCCCCCCCCAGGTGACCCCCCCATGTCAACGTCTGTCCGGCCCTGATGGCCGCAGGTTCCAATGTGTGTGCAAAGTTTCAAGAGTTTTCGTGTATGTTAAGGCCCCCGAAATCCCCCAAAACATTGAAAAAAAAATAATAATAATAATAATAATAATAATAATCCTTAGAAAAACAATAGGGCCTTCGCCCTTTTGGGCTCGGGCCCTAATTAAAGCTGCAAGCAGCGTTGACCGGGCCCTCGCCGTCTGGCAGTCGCCATCCCGATAGCATCAGGAAAACGGTGCCCAGTTGGCACATGCATTCACAGTAACCCTTTGGACTAACACTAACTGTCTCCCCTCCTGTCTGACTCTTTCTCTTGCCACCCATCCCCCCTCCTTACACTCAGCCACTTACCACACAAACACACACATAGAGTGCAGAGCAGAGTGAGATCAGATATGTTTTTTAATTTTCTTTCATTCGTGGAGTTTTGTATAATTATGAAATGAACTGTGTTTAATCAGAATGAATAGTTATTTGTATGAAAAAAGTTTCAAAGAGTTAGGATGCTGCACTTTAAATATATAATAAATCATTGAAAATTGAAAATGGAAAATGAAATTCTAGGCACGATATCTGCCTCACAAACACAGGAAACAAATATTTGAATGTATTTTGTATTTTTATTTATTTGCCATGGCAGCAGCATTTGATGCATCAGGGACGCCTTTACAGACTCTCATCGGCCGTGTTTTTACATCATTCTGATGAAGTTTGAAGAAAATCGAATACAAATATATTGTTCGTTGTTCGTTCGTGTGTTAGTTCATTAACCATTGTTAACAAAAGAGACCCTATTTTAAATAGTTACCATGTTTTATGATCTACAACCATTTTTAAATATTATTTTAATGATCTATAAGCATCTGTGAAATAATTATAAACAAATTTATTAAAAATAAATACATATTAACTTAGTTGATGTATTTGTTTCTCATTCTAATTAAGTGAACTGAGCAGTATAGTGTCATACTTATAAGATTTTTTATTCTATCAGTGAGATTGTATATATGTATATAAATCATATAAGTTTTCCTTAAAAGATTAATAAAAGATTTTAATGCTCTTTAAGCACCTATACAAAATAATTATGTAAAAGTACACTGACAGTACAGTATATATAAACTGATTCTATGGATTATTTTCATTCTTATACACTGAGAATGAGCTAAATAGCATTATTGTTCAAACGATTCCTTATCTTATGAGGACCTCTAGTGTTCATCCCTGGTACTAGAGCTTTAATCTGACAAATTTATATGACACTTTTAATGTTTTTGGGGCCTCTGAGCATGATAACCTTTTGAAACTACACGTATTTCCTAAGAATTTCTTGTTCTTTATATGTAAAAAGTTTTGATGAGTTAGAATAATGCAATTTAAAGATATATGGAAATAACTCTTCATCTTTTTTACTGTTACTTTCATAAATCACCACATCAACACCGTTCAAGATATCCCAAAGCCGTTCACATTTTAACATCTTCAGTATCTTGGCATCATGTTGACAAAGTTTGGTGTGAACTGTCTGATTCTGCTATGAGTGATATGAATTTATTCACAGCTATATTTTTCCAAAAATCCACATTCAAATCAAAATAGCTGACTTCCTGTTGGTCGTAGCTAATGGGTATAAATTTTTTGCAAAAAAAATCTGGTGATCAAAAATGATTAGGCTGTAGTTAAGAACTGTTAGTTTTATGGACAGTTAGAATGTTTTGTATATGCAGACAAGGGCTTTATGATGGGCCTGATTTGAATTTAGAAAAATGTTTTATTTCTTAAACATGTTTGAAGTTCTTAATAGATTTCACTGTTGCACATTTAGTCTTTTTATTTTTTTACAGTAATGTACATTTTGCAGTTTGTTTACATGGTGTACATTGGATGCACATATTTATGACTTCTTGTTACAGTATTCATTTAAAATAAAAGTTGTTTAAAATAAACAACTGTGTGCACCCTATTATTAATGTAGATGTGTATTTCAGTAATACACTTAAGTAGGGGAGTTTTAAGTTACCAGCATTTATATCAAAATATGGATCCCATGTCTGCAAAACTAACATTTTAAATGAAATATTGATAGCTAATCGATATCGAATCGAATTGAATCGAAACCATAAAAATAAGAATCGAATCGAATTGCTAAATTGGTCACAATACCCAGCCCTAATTCACATCCTAATGAATAAACAACCAAGAGTTTAAATATTCCCTTCTATCTCCTCCTCTCTGACTCTCTCTTTCCACCCATCCCCCCTCCCCACTCTCACCCTAACACTCAACAAACACACACCCACTTACCACGCACACACATAAGTGCAGAGCAGAGAGGGATCAGATTTGTTTTTTAATTTTCATTAATTCATAGATCTTTGTATAATTATGAAATGAACGGTGTCTGATCAGAATGACTAGTAGTCTGTATGAAAAAAGTTTCAAAGACTTTGGATGCTGCACTTTAAAGATATAATAAAATTACGGCTATCTTTTTTTACTCCGATTTCAATCAATCACCACATCAACACCGTTCAAGATATCCTAAATCTGCTCGCAATTTAGCATCTTCAGAATGTTGGCATCATGTCAAAAAAGTTTGGTGTGAATTGGTTGGTTTTCCCGAGAGAAGTATATAAAATTCCACAGCCTGATTTTTCCAAATATCCACATTCAAATCAAAATAGCTGACTTCCTGTCGATCGTAGCTAATGGGTGTAAATTAGAAATGTTTCTGGCTTGATGAGATCAATATATGTACCGAGTTTGGTGACTGTAGGACAAACTAAACCCCCAACTTTTGTCAAAAGGTGGCGCTATGGAGCGCCTGCTCCACACCCATTTATGGGCTTTTATCAGTGTCTAAATATCATTAATACAGATGTGTGTGTGAAGTTTCATGAAATTCTGAGTATTTTAAGTGGCTCCAAAACACAAAAAGCTAAAGTTAAAGTTTGATACGTTGCCATGGCAACATGATAAAAGTTATCGATAATGCAATTCACAGATTCTCATTGGCCATGTTTCAACATTATTGAGATGAAGTTTGAAGCAAATTGAGTAAAATTAAGAGGTTGATTTAAAAGCATTTAGAAAATGTTGCGCTTTGTGCTGCCAGTTGGTGGCGCTATAACTTTGACTCCTAATAGTCACATCTCTGTGATCGGCATCATAAGATGAACAAACTGCTGAAGTTTGGTCAAAATCAGACAAAGTGTGTTAAAGTTATTAGACACTTCCTGTTTCTCATTTCTCGCCATAACTTTGTCGCCCCGCCACGGCCAAACCGTTCGAGATATCAAAAATCCCCTGGCAATTTTGCGTCCCCAATGTCTTGAGATCATGCTGACCGAGTTTGGTGGCCATCGGTGGAAAGGTCTAGGAGGAGTATTTCAAATTCCATTGCATGCGCTTTTTAGACATCCCTGAATAGCTGACTTCCTGTAGGGTGAAGCACTGACTTTGAGCATGAAAGTTTTTCAGCCCGATGAGGTCTATATGTGTATGAATTTTGATAACTGTAGGTCAACCGGTGTGCGCTCCAGAGTCCCTCAAATGTATTTTTTTTTCATGCTGTGCCACGCCCCCCCCAGGTGACCCCCCCATGTCAAAGTTGGTCCGGCCCTGATGGCCGCAGGTTCCAATGTGTGTGCAAAGTTTCAAGAGTTTTCGTGTATGTTAAGGGCCCCGAAATTACCCAAAACATTGATGAAATAATAATAATTAAAGCTGCGAGCAGCGATGATCGGGCCCTCGCACCCGGGCTCACCGCCGACCAGTGGCTTCAGGAAAACAGCAAACGGTGGGCAGTATGCTTTTAATACAGTAAATATAGAAGAAATATGTCATAAGTCATTTAAATGTGCCAAACTTGTCGCTGCCAGCTGGTGGCGCTATGCCTATAACTGATTATTGGCATGTGGATGTGTTCAGGCCAGCACTATTATCAAACATATGAAGTTTG
Organism: Garra rufa; assembly: GCF_049309525.1. Classification (NCBI taxonomy): domain Eukaryota; kingdom Metazoa; phylum Chordata; class Actinopteri; order Cypriniformes; family Cyprinidae; genus Garra; species Garra rufa. Next base: position 22,590,086 of record NC_133373.1, read on the forward strand.
GTGCAGATTGATTTTGGTATGTTTGAGTTAGTGAAAGATATGATATATCCTGCTGCCAACAGGTGGCGCTATGATAATATCTGAATATTGGCCTTTAGGTGTCTTCAGGCCAGGACTCTTACCAAACCTGTGAATTTTGAGGCAGATCGGACATTTTATGGCTGAGTTATAACACCTATGTCCATGGGCGAAACATCAAACTTTGTCAGGCCGCCACGGACACGCCCTTTAACGATAACTCAAGATCTTCATAATTTAACATCTCTAAGGCCTTTAGATCAGACTGAGCAATTATAATGTTGATATCATTAAATCTCTAGGAGGAGTTTGCTATAAACCTAACCCCCTGCAAGGACTTCAGATAATGCCAACTGTGAACCAATATGCTACATTTTCCCTATATTCTGATGATGATGATAAGAACATGATTCATGATGATAACAAAATGTTATTATTGCTTGCATTACATCCACATCCTGCTTAAATATCATCGTTACCTATCTGTTCAATTTGTGTGTGGATATTGCTTTGCTGGTGACTCCTGTTATAAGACATTACTCTTAAGCGCTACATAACTAAGAATCAATTAGGAAAACGGTGCCCAGTTGGCACATGCATTCACAGTAACCCTCTGCCAGTTTGGATTTAAAGTTTACTGAATTGAAAGAGTTACACTTTAAAATCAACACACAGACACATACACATACACACAATATATACAATTTTGTCATCCAGTTTCATTTGTTAACATTAACTATATTAGTTAACATGAACAATAACTAAACAACATTTGTTAACGTTAATTAATATTAAGCTAACAAGTATTCATATATTGTTTAAAGGTAAATTAGTATCTTTTAACATTAGTTTATGTACTGTGAATTATCATGAGCATGAACACAGTTCATGTGGGTGTACAGCAATACACAATAAAGTGCTCTATAAACGCTTCATTCTTTCAAAATATCTTTAAATATCAAGTTGAGTATTTTAATGGGGCGATATTTATATAACTGATCTTCAAATTATGGTTTTCAGATGTTTTGAACAGATAACAGCAAAGTTAGTTTTGTTGTCAAAGTTTGTCTTGAAATTTTTAATTATAATTTTATATTCAGTAAATAACACTATGAAAATATTGTCTATCAATGAAGATAAATCGCTCATGCTAAAAAGTTGTATTTTTCTTAATTTTTTGCTATGTGACTGAATAGGACAAGTTCATGGTACAGTTCAGTAAAAAAATAAATAAAAAAAACAACTGCAAAATACAAACAATGAAAGACTTAGTGACCCTTTATATTTTCTCAAAATATCATACTCTCAAAGATCAGACATATTTATGTAATAACACTACATATATGTGCATTCCGTCCTCAAAGATGGTCTGCAGCATGGGTCACAGCGCTCTCACCCTCTCTCCCTCTCTCCCCTCCCCCCTGCACTGAGCTTCACTCATTCTGACTACACACACATATAGAGACATTCAGCCTGCTGAGTGACAGCAGGTTTCTGATTTCTTTTTAAAATTTTCTTTAATTCATAGAAGCTTGTATAAAATTTATATTAACAGCACCTGCTTAGAATGATTAGATCTCTGTGTGAAAAAAGTTTTAAAGAGTTTGGATGCTGCACTTTAAAGATATAAAAAAATGACGGTTATGTTTTTTACTACATCTTTAAAAAATCACCACGTCAACACCGTTCAAGATATCCAAAATCCGCTCGCAATTTAACATCTTCAGAATCTTCTCTTCATGTTAAAAAAGTTTGGTGTGAACAGCTTGTTGTTCTTAGAAGGAGTGTGAATTTGTTTACAGCTTGATTTTTCCAAAAATCCACATTCAAATAAAAATAGCCGGCTTCCTGTTGGTCTTAGCTAATGAGCTTGATTTAGAAAGTTGTCCAGATTGATGAGAACAATATATGTATAGAGTTTGGTGACTGTAGGAAAAACTAACCCCCCAACTTTTGTCAAAAGATGGCGCTATAGAGTGCCTGCTCCACGCCCATTTATGACCTTTCGCCAGTGTCTAACTATCATTAATATTGATGTGTGTGTGAAGTTTCATGAAATTCTGAGTATTTTAAGTGGCTCCAAAACACAGAAAGCTGAAGTTAAAGTTTGACACGTTGCCATGGCAACATGATCAAAGTTATCGATAATGCAATTCACAGATTCTCATCGGCCGTGTTTCGACATTATTGGGATGAAGTTTCAAGCAAATTGAGTAAAATTAAGAGGCTGATTTAAAAGCATTTAGAAAATGTTGCGCTTTCTGCTGCCAGTTGGTGGCGCTATAACTTTAACTCATAATAGTCACATCTCTGTGATTGGCATCAGACGATGAACAAACTGCTGAAGTTTGGTCAAAATCAGACAAAGTGTGTTAAAGTTATTAGACACTTCCTGTTTCTCATTTCTCGCCATAAATTTGTCACCCCGCCACGGCCAAACCGTTCGAGATATCAAAAATCCCCTGGCAATTTTGCGTCCCCAATGTCTTGAGGTCATGCTGACCGAGTTTGGTGGCAATCGGTGGAAAGGCTTAGGAGGAGTATTTCAAATTCCATTGCATGCGCTTTTTAGACATCCCTGAATAGCTGACTTCCTGTTGGGCGAAGCACTGACTTTGAGCATGAAAGTTGTTCGGCCCGATGAGGTCTATATGTGTATGAATTTTGATAAATGTAGGTCAACCGGTGTGTGCTCCAGAGTCCCTCAAAAGAAATTTTTTTTAACGCTGTGCCACGCCCCCCCCAGGTGACCCCCCCATGTCAAAGTTTGTCCGGCCCTGATGGCCGCAGGTTCCAATGTGTGTGCAAAGTTTCAAGAGTTTTCGTGTATGTTAAGGGCCCCGAAATTACCCAAAACATTGATGAAATAATAATAATTAAAGCTGCAAGCAGCGATGACCGGGCCCTCGCCATCTGCGCAGTCACCATACCGATAGCATCAGGAAAACGGTGCCCAGTTGGCACATGCATTCACAGTAACCCTTCTTCCAGGGTCGATTTAAAGTTTACCGAATTGAAAGGGTTAATTAAAATCAACACACAGACACATACACATACACACAATATTTAAAATGTTGCCATCCAGTTTAATTTGTTAACATTAACTATATTAGTTAACATGAACAATAATTAAATGGCATTTATTAATGTTAATTAATATTAAGCTAAAGAAAGTATTCATATATTATTAAAAGGTACATTAGTACATTTATTTATATTTGTTAAAAATATTTGTGGGTTCATGTATTTATAATACATTATAAGGGTATTCTTAAGGCATGATAAGGAATGCATAATACATTATAAAAAACCTTATAATATGTTGTATAATCTCATGAGCATTCATAAGAACAGTTTTAATGTATTAGAATTTTTACTTTTTTTATTATAGCTTTTATGAGTATGATTACCTCCTCATAGTTATAATGTATAAGTCTCATATTTTGCCATCTTACTGATGTCACTTTACTTAAAGCATACAAAGATCACTTATAAGTAATAATAATAATAATTCTCAAATAGCCATAAGATCAGGTATCAGATCAGATGAATGTATAATATGATCAGTTTAATTATTTTGATGGTACCCGTTAGACAGCTTTTTATAAGTAACTCTGCAACTGCATGTCAGCTAGCAGTAATTATTATTAGTAGTGTGCTAAATATGTGCTAACACTGTATTTTGACAGTTCCCCAAAAGACAAACTGATTATAAGTAACTTTGCAAGAACATGAACCTTCTACTTAGCCTAACATTAATCTAAGTCTACACTGTAAGGAGTGTTAGTTGGTGAGATTTAGTTGCTTATAGTCAATAGAATAGAATATAATGTAAAAAATAAATCTAATATGATATAGTCCATTACAAATGAAGTAGATTTAATATGGTGTCTATTGTGTGTTATAAATCATAATCTTAAAAGTTATAACCTCTAATATTTAAGTATTATAATGTATGATATTTGTTGTTATGAATATTCATTGGATGATATAATATATTATATTATACGTTTTTTTTATAATGCATTATGCGTTCATTATAATGCCTTAGAAATACCCTTATAACAGGGGCTTCATAGAAAGTGTTACCAAATCAGTGAGAGACAAACAAAACATTTCATAATTTTTCATAAAAAAAATAAAATAATGCTTTTTAGTGTTTATTTTAAAATTATTTAAAAGTATTCTGAAAGTACAGTACATAACAACTGCAAATGAATCTATGCATTCGTTTCTTTGTTGTACATTATGAATGAGCAGAATAGCTTTAGAGGTAAAAATATTCCTTATCATACGAGGACCTCTGGTGTTCATGCCTTGTATTACAGTTTTCATTTCTCTCTTTCACTTCTGGATACTTTTAATGTTTTTGGGGCCTCTGAGCATGATAAAATTTTGATACCAAGCGTATTTTCTAAGAATGATTTGTTCTTCATATATACAAAGTTTTGAAGAGTTGGTATTAGGCACTTTAAAGATATATGAAAATTAATGCTACTTTTTTTACTGTGACTTTAAAAAATCACCACATCAACACCATTCAAGATATGCCAAATCCGCTCACAATTTAGCATTTTGAGTATATTCTTATCATGTTGACAAAGTTTGGTGTGAACTTCTTGTTTCTGCTTTGTTTAGTATGATTTTATTTACAGCCTGAATTTTCCAAAAATCCACATTCAAATAAAAATAGCCAACTTCCTGTTTATTATAGCTAATGAGTGTTAATTAGAAAGTTGTCCGGATTGATGAGAGCAATATACGTACCAAGTTTGGTGACTGTAGGCAAAACTAAACCCCCAACTTTTGTCAAAAGGTGGCGCTATAGAGTGCCTCCTCCACGCCCATTTATAGGCTTTTATCAGTGTCTAAATATCATTAATACAGATGTGTGTGTTGAGTTTCATGAAATTCCAAGTATTTTAAGTGGCTCGAAAACACAAAAAACTAAAGTTAAAGTTTGACACATTGCCATGGCAACATGATAAAAGTTATCGATAATGCCCTTCACAGATTCTCATCAGCCGTGTTTCGACATTATTGGGATGAAGTTTAAAGCAAATTGAGTAAAATTAAGAGGCTGATTTAAAAGCATTTAGAAAACGTTGCGCTTTCTGCTGCCAGTTGGTGGCGCTATAACTTTGACTCATAATAGTCACATCTCTGTGACTGGCATCATACGTTGAACAAACTGCTGAAGTTTGGTCAAAATCAGACAAAGTGTGTTAAAGTTATTAGACACTTCCTGTTTCTCATTTCTCGCCATAATTTTGTCGCCCCGCCACGGCCAAACCGTTTGAAATATCAAAATTCCCCTGGCAATTTTGTTTCCCCAATGTCTTGAGATCATGCTGACCGAGTTTGGAGGCCATCGGTGGAAAGGCCTTGAAGGAGTATTTCAAATTCCATTGCATGCGCTTTTTAGACATCCCTGAATAGCTGACTTCCTGTTGGGCGAAGCACGGACTTTGAGCATTAGAGTTGTTCGGCTCGATGAGGTCTATATGTGTATGAATTTTGATAAATATAGGTCAACCGGTGTGTGCTCCAGAGTCCCTCAAAAGTTGAAATTTTTAACGCTGTGCCACGCCCCCCCCAGGTGACCCCCCCATGTCAAAGTTTGTCCGGCCCTGATGGCCGCAGGTTCCAATGCGTGTGCAAAGTTTCAAGAGTTTTCGTGTATGTTAAGGACCCCGAAATCCCCCAAAACATTGATGAAATAATAATAATAATAATAATAATAATAATAATAATCCTTAGAAAAACAATAGGGCCTTCGCCCATTCTGGGCTCGGGCCCTAATAATAATCCTTAGAAAAACAATAGGGCCTTCGCCCATTCTGGGCTCGGGCCCTAATAATAATAATAATTCTTAGAAAAACAATAGGGCCTTCGCCCTTTTGGGCTCGGGCCCTAATTAAAGCTGCAAGCAACGATGGTAGGGCCCTCGCACTCGGGCTCACCGCCGATCGGTGGCGAATGGTGGGCACTATGCTATTAACACAGTAAATGACCGGGCCCTCGCCATATGCGCAGTCACCATCCCGATAGCATCAGGAAAACGGTGCCCAGTTGGCACATGCATTCTGTCATGTATCTGGTCTGTCTTCTCATCATGAACTCTTGCACACACATTCTGGACTGCAATCCCCATAAGCCACTGCACCAATCACTGCACACAGCTGCTCCTCGTTTTCCACCGAACTGATTGCTGCAAACACCTGTTTCACATTTACCCACATGCATTTAAGCCACTCACACACACAGCCACCTTGCAAAGTCTTATCGTTCCATATGGTCGTAATTCTAAGCGTTTTTCTCTGTGTTGGATTATCTGTGTATGACTCTGGACTGTGTACCCCGTTGACGATTCCTGCTTCCTGCCATTGCGACCATTCCCTGTCTATCGAACTGTTTCCCGGATTACCTACGTTGTTCCTGTTTTCTGGTGATTATTCTGGCCTGTTGACGATTCAAATAAATGCTGCAAATGGATCCGCACGTCTCAGTCTGACTCCATGTGACACATTCACAGTAACCCTCTGCCACTTTGGATTTAAAGTTTACAGAATTGAAAGGGTTAATTAAAATCAACACACAGACACATACACACAATATTTAAAATTTTGACATCCAGTTTAATTTGTTAACATTAACTATATTAGTTAACATGAACAATAATTAAATAGCATTTATTAATGTTAATTAATATTAAGCTAAAAAAAAGTATTCATATATGATTAAAAGGTACATTAGTACATTTATTTATATTTGTTAAAAATATTTGTGGGTTCATGTATTAATAATACATTATAAGGGTATTCTTAAGGCATTATAATGAATGCATAATAAATTATAAAAAACCTTATAATATGTTGTATCATCTCATGAGCATTCATAAGAACAGTTTTAATGTATTAGAATTTTTTTTTTTTATTATAGCTTTTATGAGTATGATTACCTCCTCATAGTTATAATGTATAAGTCTCATATTTTGCCATCTTACTGATGTCACTTTACTTAAAGCATACAAAGATCACTTATAAGTAATAATAATAATAATTCTCAAATAGCCATAAGATCAGGTATCAGATCAGATGAATGTATAATATGATCAGTTTAATTATTTTGATGGTACCCGTTAGACAGCTTTTTATAAGTAACTCTGCAACTGCATGTCAGCTAGCAGTAATTATTATTTGTTGTGGTAAATATATGCTAACACTGTATTTAGACAGTTCCCCAAAAGACAAACTGATTATAAGTAACTTTGCAAGAACATGAACCTTCTACTTAGCCTAACATTAAACTAAGTCTACACTGTAAGGAGTGTTAGTTGGTGAGAGTTAGTTGTTAATAGTCAATAGAATAGAATATAATGTAAAAAATAAATCTAATGTGATATAGTCCATTACAAATGAAGTAGGTTTAAAATGGTGTCTACTGTGTGTTATAAATAATCATAATCTTAAAAGTTATAACCTCTAATATTTAAGTATTATAATGTATGATAATTGTTGTTATGAATATTCATTGGATGATATAATATACGTTTTTTTATAATGCATTATGCGTTCATTATAATGCCTTAGAAATACCCTTATAATAGGGGCTTCATAGAAAGTGTTACCAAATCAGTGAGAGACAAACAAAACATTTCATAATTTTTCATTAAAAAAATCACAAATTTTTTTATGCTTTTTAGTGTTTATTTTAAAAATAGGTAAAAGTATTGTGACAGTACAGTACATAACAACTCCAAATAAATCTATGCATTCGTTTCTTTGTTGCACATTGAGAATGAACAGAATAGGATTAGAGGTAAAAATATTCCTTATCATGCGAGGACCTCTGGTGTTCATCCCTTGTATTACAGTCTTCATTTCTCCCTCTCTCACTTCTGGATACTTTTAATGTTTTTGGGGCCTCTGAGCATGATACAATTTTGATACCAAGCGTATTTTCTAAGAATGATTTGTTCTTCATATATACAAAGTTTTGAAGAGTTGGTATTAGGCACTTTAAAGATATAGAAAAATTAATGCAACTTTTTTTACTGTGACTTTTAAAAAATCACCACATCAACACCGTTCAAGATATCCAAAATCCGCTCACAATTTAGCATTTTGAGTATATTCTTATCATGTTGACAAAGTTTGGTGTGAACTTCTTGTTTCTGCTTTGTTTAGTATGATTTTATTTACAGCCTGATTTTTCCAAAAATCCACATTCAAATAAAAATACCCAACTTCTTGTTTATTATAGCTAATAAGTGTTAATTAGAAAGTTGTCCGGCTTGATGAGACCAATATATGTACCGAGTTTGGTGACTGTAGGCAAAACTAAACCCCCAACTTTTGTCAAAAGGTGGCGCTATAGAGTGCCTCCTCCACGCCCATTTATGGGCTTTTATCAGTGTCTAAATATCATTAATACAGATGTGTGTGTTGAGTTTCATGAAATTCCAAGTATTTTAAGTGGCTCGAAAACGCAAAAAACTAAAGTTAAAGTTTGACACGTTGCCATGGCAACATGATAAAAGTTATCGATAATGCCCTTCACAGATTCTCATCGGCCGTGTTTCGACATTATTGGGATGAAGTTTCAAGCAAATTGAGTAAAATTAAGAGGCTGATTTAAAAGCATTTAGAAAACGTTGCGCTTTCTGCTGCCAGTTGGTGGCGCTATAACTTTAACTCATAATAGTCACATCTCTGTGATTGGCATCAGACGGTGAACAAACTGCTGAAGTTTGGTCAAAATCAGACAAAGTGTGTTAAAGTTATTGGATACTTCCTGTTTCTCATTTCTCGCCATAACTTTGTCGCCCCGCCACGGCCAAACCGTTCGAAATATCAAAATTCCCCTGGCAATTTTGCGTCCCCAATGTCTTGAGATCATGCTGACCGAGTTTGGTGGCCATCGGTGGATACACCTAGGAGGAGTATATCAAATTCCATTGCATGCGCTTTTTAGACATCCCTGAATAGCTGACTTCCTGTTGGGCGAAGCACTGACTTTGAGCATGAAAGTTGTTCGGCCCGATGAGTTCTATATGTGTATGAATTTTGATAAATGTAGGTCAACCGGTGTGTGCTCCAGTGTCCCTCAAAAGTAAAAATTTTTAACGCTGTGCCACGCCCCCCCCAGGTGACCCCCCCATGTCAAAGTTTGTCCGGCCCTGATGGCCGCAGGTTCCAATGTGTGTGCAAAGTTTCAAGAGTTTTCGTGTATGTTAAGGGCCCCGAAATGACCCAAAACATTGATGAAATAATAATAATAATAATAATTAAAGCTGCGAGCAGCGATGAACGGGCCCTCGCACCCGGGCTCACCGCCGACCGGTGGCTTCAGGAAAACAGCAAACGGTGGGCAGTATGCTTTTAATACAGTAAATGTAGGAGAAATATGTCAAAGTCACTTAAATGTGCCAAACTTGCCGCTGCCAGCTGGTGGCACAATGCCTATAACTGATTATTGGCATGTAGATGTGTTCAGGCCACCACTATTATCAAACATATGAAGTTTGGTGCAGATTGACCTTGGCATGTTTGAGTTAGTGAAATATATTAGATATCCTGCTGCCAACAGGTGGCGCTATGATAATATCTGAAAATTGGTCTTTAGGTGTCTTCAGGCCAGGACTCTTACCAAACCTGTGAATTTTGTGGCAGATCAGACATTTTCAGGCTAAGTTATAACCACTTCTATGTCTATGCAGAAACATCAAACTTTGTCAGGCCACCACGGACATGCCCTTTAATGAAAACTCAAGATCTTCACAATTTAACATCTCTAAGGCTTCAAGATCAGACTGACCAAATATAATGTTGATTTAACTAAATGCAATCAATGCAAGGACTTCAGATAAATGCCAACTGTGAACCAGTATGCTACAAATGATGATAAGAACATGATTCATGATGATAGCAAAATGTTATTATTGCTTCCTTTACATCCACCACTTCTGCTTAAATGTCATTGTTACCTATCTGTACAATTTTTGTGTGGATATTGCTTTGCTGGTGACTCCTGTTATAAGACATCACTCTTAAGTGCTACATAACTAAGAATCAATAAGGAAGACGGTGCCCAGTTGGCACATGCATTCACAGTAATCCTCTGCTAGTTTGGATTTTAAGTTTACAGAATTGAAAGGGTTACACTTTAAAATCAACACACAGACACATACACACAAAATATAAAATGTTGCCATCCAGTTTCATTTGTTAAAATTAACTATATTAGTTAACATGACCAATAAATAAATAGCATTTATTAATGTTAATTAATATTAAGCTAAAAAAAAAGTATTCATATAAAGTTTATGTACTGTGAATTAACATGAACATGAACACAGTTCATGTGGGTGTACAGCAATACACAATAAAGTGCTCTATAAACTCTTCATTCTTTCAAAATATCTTTAAAAATCAAGTTTAGTATTTTAACGGGGTAATATATATATATATTTATAACTGATCTTAAAATTATGGTTTTTAGATGTTTTGAAGAGATAACAGTAACTTTTGTTTTGTTGTCAAAGTTTGTCATAATTTTTTATTATTATTATTTTATATTCAATAAATAACACTATGTAAATATTGTCTATCAATGAAGATAAATTGATCATGCTAAAAAGTTGTATTTTTTTAAAATCTTTTGCTACATGACTGAATAGGACAAGTTCATGGTACAGTTAAGTAAAAAATAAATAAAAAACAATAACTGCAAAATACGAACAATGAAAGACAAAGTGACCCTTTATATTTTCTCAAAATATCAGACTCTCAAAGATCAGACATATTTATGTAATTAAAATACATATGTGCATTTTTTGTTCAAAGATGGTCTGTAGGATGGCTCTCTACTCTGTCACCCTCTCTGCCTCTCACCCCTCCCCCCTGCAATAATGAGCTTCTCTGTGCCTGACTGAACGCACACACATACTGTAGAGACATTCACCAGAGTGACAGCAGGTTTCTGAGTTATTTTTTTAATTTTCTTTAATTCATTGAAGCTTGTATAAAATTTATATTTCCAGCACTTGCTCAGAATGATTAGATCTCTGTGTGAAAAAAGTTTTAAAGAGTTTGGATGCTGCACTTTAAAGATATAAAAAATTAGGGTTATGTTTTTTACTATATCTTTAAAAAATCACCACGTCAACACCGTTCGAGATATCCAAAATCCGCTCGCAATTTAACATCTTCAGAATCTTCTCTTCATGTTAAAAAAGTTTGGTGTGAACAGCTGGTTGTTCTTAGGAGTAGTGTGAATTTGTTTACTACCTGATTTTTCAAAAAATCCACCTTCAAATCAAAATAGCCGGCTTTCTGTTGGTCTTAGCTAATGAGTTTGATTTAGAAAGTTGTCCAGATTGATGAGAACAATATATGTACAGAGTTTGGTGACTGTAGGAAAAACTAACCCCCCAACTTTTGTCAAAAGATGGCGCTATAGAGTGCCTGCTCCACGCCCATTTATGACCTTTTGCCAGTGTCTAACTATCATTAATATTGATGTGTGTGTTGAGTTTCATGAAATTCTAAGCATGTTATCTGCCTCGAAAAGACAGGAATGTAATTTTAAAGTTTGACACGTTGCCATGGCAACAGCATTTGATTTATCATCGACCCCTTTACATATTCTTTATCAGCCGTGTTTTGACATGATTTTGATGAAGTTTAAAGAAAATCGAGTAAAATTAAGAGGCTGATTTCAAAGCATTTTGAAAATGACACGTTTCCTGCTGCCAGTTGGTGGCGCTATAACTTTGACTCATAATAGTCACATTTATGGAATCGGCATCATACAAGGAACAAACTGGTGAAGTTCCATCAGAATCAGGCAATGTGTGCAACAGTTATTAGACACTTCCTGTTTCTCATTTCTCGCCATAACTTTGTCGCCTTGCCACGGCCAAACCGTTCGAGATATCAAAAATCTCCTCGCAATTTAGCGTCCCCAATGTCTTGAGATCATGCTGACCGAGTTTGGTGACAATCCCATGGAATTCCTGGGAGGAGTACGTTAAATTCCAGAGCATGCGCTTTTTAAACAGCCCTAAATATCTCACTTCCTGTTGCGTGGAGCCCATGACATAGAGTACAAAAGTTGTTCAGCTCGATGAGTTCTATATGTGTACCGAGTTTCATATCAATACGCGCAAGTATGTGTGCGCAGTACATCAAGTTTTCAAACTGTGTTCCAGGGGGCGCTGTAGAGGCCCTGAACCACGCCCGGGTCCCAGCCTCTGTGGCGTCCGGACGACGGCAGATTCCGACGTGTGTGCAAATTTTCAAGAGTTTTTGAGTATGTTAAGGCCCCCAAAAGTGCCCCAACGGTTGAAAAAAAAAAAAAAAAAAAAAAACAAAAACAAATAAGAATCCTTAGAAGAACAATAGGGCCTTCGCCCTTTTGGGCTCGGGCCCTAATAATAATCCTTAGAAAAACAATAGGGCCTTCGCCCATTCTGGGCTCGGGCCCTAATTAAAGCTGCAAGCAGCGATGAACGGGCCCTCGCACCCGGGCTCACCGCCGACCGGTGGCTTTAGGAAAACAGCAAACGTTGGGCAGTGTGCTTTTAATACAGTAAATATATGAGAAATATGTCATAAGTCATTTAAATGTGCCAAACTTCCCATTGGCAGCTGGTGGCGCTATGCCTATAAATAGCATGTAGATGTGTTCAGGCCAGCACTATTATCAAACATATGAAGTTTGGTGCAGATTGATCTTGGTATGTTTGAGTTAGTGAAAGATATGATATATCCTGGTGTGAACAGGTGGCGCTATGATAATATCTGAATATTGGCCTTTAGGTGTCTTCAGGCCAGGACTCTTACCAGACCTCTGAAGTTTGAGGCAGATCAGACATTTAATGGCTGAGTTATTACACCTATGTCCATGGCAAAACATCAAACTTTGTCAGGCCGCCACGGACACGCCCTTTACTGAAACTCAAGATCTTCACAATTTAACATCTCTAAGGCCTCTAGATCAGACTGACCAAATATAATGTTGATTTCATTAAATGTCTAGGAGGAGTTTGCTATAAACCTAATCCCCTGCAAGGACTTCAGATAATGCCAACTGTGAACCAAATGTGAACATATTCACTATATTCTGATGATGATGATAAGAACATGTAATTCATGATGATAACAAAATGTTATTATTGCTTGCATTACATTCACCACTTCTGCTTAAATCGTTACCTATCTGTACAATTTGTATGTGGATATTGCTTTGCTGGTGACTCCTGTTATAAGACATCACTCTTAAGCGCTACATAACTAAGAATCAATTAGGAAAACGGTGCCCAGTTGGCAAATGCATTCACAGTAACCCTCTGCTAGTTTGGATTTTAAGTTTACTGAATTGAAAGGGTTACACTTTTAAATCAACACAGAGACACACAAAATATAAAATGTTGCCATCCAGTTTCATTTGTTAACATTAACTATATTAGTTAACATGAACAATAATTAAATAGCATTTATTAATGTTAATTAATATTAAGCTAAAAAAAAGTATTCATATATTGTTTAAAGGTAAATTAGTTTATGTACTGTGAATTAACATGAACAGGAACACAGTTCATGTGGGTGTACAGCAATACACAAAGTGCTCTATAAACGCTTAATTCTTTAAAAATATCTTTAATAATCAAGTTGAGTGTTTTAATGGGGCGATATATATATAACTGATCTTAAAATGATGGTTTTCGGATGTTTTGAACAGATAACAGCAAAGTTTGTTTTGTTGTCAAAGTTTGTCTTGAAATTTTTAATTATTATAATTTTATATTCAATAAATAACACTATGAAAATATTGTCAATGAACAATGAACAATGAAGATTATTCACTCATGCTTAAAAGTTGTATTTTTCTTAATCTTTTGCTATGTGACTGAATAGGACAAGTTCATGGTACAGTTCAGTAAAAATAAATAAAAAACAACAACTGCAAAATACAAACAATGAAAGATTTAATGACCCTTTATATTTTCTCAAAATATCAGACATATTTATTTCGATTACGCTACAGCAATGTGCATCTTCCTCAAAGATGGTCTTAAGCAAAACAGCATGTTCCACTGGTCTCTCTCCCTTACACCCCTCCCCCCTTCAGTCACTCTTCAGTGACTCAATGGTGACTGAACACAGACAGGCACAGGCAGAGTGACAGCAGGTTTCTAATTTCTTTTTTTAATTTTCTTTAATTCATAGAAGCTTGTATAAAATTGATATTTACACCACTTGCTCAGAATGATAAGATCTCTGTGTGAAAAAAGTTGTAAAGAGTTTGGATGCTGCACTTTAAAGATATAAAAAAATTACGGTTATGTTTTTTTCCTACATCTTTAAAAAATCACCACGTCAACACCGTTCAAGATATCCCAAATTCGCTCGCAATTTAACATCTTCAGAATCTTCTCTTCATGTTAAAAAAGTTTGGTGTGAATACCTTATTTTTCTTAGAAGGAGTGTGAATTTGTTTACAGCCTGATTTTTCCAAAAATCCACATTCAAATCAAAATAGCCGGCTTCCTGTTGGTCTTAGCTAATGAGTTTGATTTAGAAAGTTGTCCAGATTGATGAGAACAATATATGTACAGAGTTTGGTGACTGTAGGAAAAACTAACCCCCCAACTTTTGTCAAAAGATGGCGCTATAGAGTGCCTGCTCCACGCCCATTTATGACCTTTTGCCAGTGTCTAACTATAATTAATATTGATGTGTGTGTTGAGTTTCATGAAATTCTAAGCATGATATCTGCCTCGAAAAGACAGGAATGTAATTTTAAAGTTTGACACGTTGCCATGGCAACAGCATTTGATTTATCATCGACCCCTTTACATATTCTTTATCGGCCGTGTTTTGACATGATTTTGATGAAGTTTAAAGAAAATCGAGTAAAATTAAGAGGCTGATTTCAAAGCATTTTGAAAATGACACGTTTCCTGCTGCCAGTTGGTGGCGCTATAACTTTGACTCATAATAGTCACATTTATGGAATCGGCATCATACAAGGAACAAACTGGTGAAGTTCCATCAGAATCAGGCAATGTGTGCAACAGTTATTAGACACTTCCTGTTTCTCATTTCTCGCCATAACTTTGTCGCCTTGCCACAGCCAAACCGTTCGAGATATCAAAAATCTCCTCGCAATTTAGCGTCCCCAATGTCTTGAGATCATGCTGACCGAGTTTGGTGACAATCCCATGGAATTCCTGGGAGGAGTACGTTAAATTCCAGAGCATGCGCTTTTTAAACAGCCCTAAATATCTCACTTCCTGTTGCGTGGAGCCCATGACATAGAGTACAAAAGTTGTTCAGCTCGATGAGTTCTATGTGTGTACCGAGTTTCATATCAATACGCGCAAGTATGTGTGCGCAGTACATCAAGTTTTCAAACTGTGTTCCAGGGGGCGCTGTAGAGGCCCTGAACCACGCCCGGGTCCCAGCCTCTGTGGCGTCCGGACGACGGCAGATTCTGACGTGTGTGCAAATTTTCAAGAGTTTTTGAGTATGTTAAGGCCCCCAAAAGTGCCCCAACGGTTGAAAAAAAATAAAAAAAAATAAAAAAATTAAAGCTGCAAGCAGCGATGAACGGGCCCTCGCACCCGGGCTCACCGCTGACCGGTGGCTTTAGGAAAACAGCAAACGGTGGGCAGTATGCTTTTAATACAGTAAATATATGAGAAATATGTCATAAGTCATTTAAATGTGCCAAACTTCCCATTGGCAGCTGGTGGCGCTATGCCTATAAATGGCATGTAGATGTGTTCAGGCCAGCACTATTATGAAACATATGAAGTTTGGTGCAGATTGACCTTGGTATGTTTGAGTTAGTGAAAGATATGAGATATCCTGGTGTCAACAGGTGGCGCTATGATAATATCTGAATATTGGCCTTTAGGTGTCTTCAGGCCAGGACTCTTACCAAACCTCTGAAGTTTGAGGCAGATCAGACATTTTATGGCTGAGTTATTACACCTATGTCCATGGCAAAACATCAAACTTTGTCAGGCCGCCACGGACACGCCCTTTACTGAAACTCAAGATCTTCACAATTTAACATCTCTAAGGCCTCTAGATCAGACTGACCAAATATAATGTTGATTTCATTAAATGTCTAGGAGGAGTTTGCTATAAACCTAATCCCCTGCAAGGACTTCAGATAATGCCAACTGTGAACCAAATGTGAACATTTTCCCTATATTCTGATGATGATGATAAGAACATGTAATTCATGATGATAACAAAATGTTATTATTCCTTGCATTACATTCACCACTTCTGCTTAAATCGTTACCTATCTGTACAATTTGTATGTGGATATTGCTTTGCTGGTGACTCCTGTTATAAGACATCACTCTTAAGCGCTACATAACTAAGAATCAATTAGGAAAACGGTGCACAGTTGGCAAATGCATTCACAGTAACCCTCTGCTAGTTTGGATTTTAAGTTTACTGAATTGAAAGGGTTACACTTTAAAATCAACACAGAGACACATACACACAATATATAAAATGTTGCCATCCAGTTTCATTTGTTAACATTAACTATATTAGTTAACATGAACAATAATTAAATAGCATTTATTAATGTTAATTAATATTAAGCTAAAAAAAAGTATTCATATATTGTTTAAAGGTAAATTAGTTTATGTACTGTGAATTAACATGAACATGAACACAGTTCATGTGGGTGTACAGCAATTCACAAAGTGCTCTGTAAACGCTTAATTCTTTCAAAATATCTTTAAAAATCAAGTTGAGTGTTTTAATGGGGCGATATATATATAACTGATCTTAAAATGATGGTTTTCGGATGTTTTGAACAGATAACAGCAAAGTTTGTTTTGTTGTCAAAGTTTGTCTTGAAATTTTTAATTATTATAATTTTATATTCAATAAATAACACTATGAAAATATTGTCTACAATGAAGATTATTCACTCATGCTTAAAAGTTGTATTTTTCTTAATCTTTTGCTATGTGACTGAATAGGACAAGTTCATGGTACAGTTCAGTAAAAATAAATAAAAAACAACAACTGCAAAATACAAACAATGAAAGATTTAATGACCCTTTATATTTTCTCAAAATATCAGACATATTTATGTCGATTACGCTACAGCAATGTGCATCTTCCTCAAAGATGGTCTTAAGCAAAACAGCATGTTCCACTGGTCTCTCTCCCTTACACCCCTCCCCCCTTCAGTCACTCTTCAGTGACTCAATGGTGACTGAACACAGACAGGCACAGGCAGAGTGACAGCAGGTTTCTAATTTCTTTTTTTAATTTTCTTTAATACATAGAAGCTTGTATTAAATTGATATTTACACCACTTGCTCAGAATGATAAGATCTCTGTGTGAAAAAAGTTGTAAAGAGTTTGGATGCTGCACTTTAAAGATACAAAAAAATTAGGGTTATGTTTTTTACTACATCTTTAAAAAATCACCACGTCAACACCGTTCAAGATATCACAAATTCGCTCGCAATTTAACATCTTCAGAATCTTCTCTTCATGTTAAAAAAGTTTGGTGTGAATACCTTATTTTTCTTAGAAGGAGTGTGAATTTGTTTACAGCCTGATTTTTCCAAAAATCCACATTCAAATCAAAATAGCCGGCTTCCTGTTGGTCTTAGCTAATGAGTTTGATTTAGAAAGTTGTCCAGATTGATGAGAACAATATATGTACAGAGTTTGGTGACTGTAGGAAAAACTAACCCCCCAACTTTTGTCAAAAGATGGCGCTATAGAGTGCCTGCTCCACGCCCATTTATGACCTTTTGCCAGTGTCTAACTATCATTAATATTGATGTGTGTGTTGAGTTTCATGAAATTCTAAGCATGTTATCTGCCTCGAAAAGACAGGAATCAAATTTTAAAGTTTGACACGTTGCCATGGCAACAGCATTTGATTTATCATCGACCCCTTTACATATTCTCATCGGCCGTGTTTTGACATTATTTTGATGAAGTTTGAAGAAAATCAAGTAAAATTAAGAGGCTGATTTCAAAGGATTTTGAAAATGACACGCTTCCTGCTGCCAGTTGGTGGCGCTATAACTTTGACTCATAATAGTCACATTTATGGAATCGGCATCATACAAGGAACAAACTGGTGAAGTTTCATCAGAATCAGGCAATGTGTGCAACAGTTATTAGACACTTCCTGTTTCTCATTTCTCGCCATAACTTTGTCGCCTTGCCACGGCCAAACCGTTCGAGATATCAAAAATCTCCTCGCAATTTAGCGTCCCCAATGTCTTGAGATCATGCTGACCGAGTTTGGTGACAATCCCATGGAATTCCTGGGAGGAGTACGTTAAATTCCAGAGCATGCGCTTTTTAAACAGCCCTAAATATCTCACTTCCTGTTGCGTGGAGCCCATGACATAGAGTACAAAAGTTGTTCAGCTCGATGAGTTCTATATGTGTACCGAGTTTCATATCAATACGCGTAAGTATGTGTGCGCAGTACATCATGTTTTCAAACTGTGTTCCAGGGGGCGCTGTAGAGGCCCTGAACCACGCCCGGGTCCCAGCCTCTGTGGCGTCCGGACGACGGCAGATTCCGACGTGTGTGCAAATTTTCAAGAGTTTTTGAGTATGTTAAGGCCCCCAAAAGTGCCCCAACGGTTGAAAAAAAATAAAAATAAAAAAAACAAAAAAAATTAAAGCTGCAAGCAGCGATGACCGGGCCCTCGCCATCTGCGCAGTCACCATACCGATAGCATCAGGAAAACGGTGCCCAGTTGGCACATGCATTCACAGTAACCCTTCTTCCAGGGTCGATTTAAAGTTTACCGAATTGAAAGGGTTAATTAAAATCAACACACAGACACATACACATACACACAATATTTAAAATGTTGCCATCCAGTTTAATTTGTTAACATTAACTATATTAGTTAACATGAACAATAATTAAATGGCATTTATTAATGTTAATTAATATTAAGCTAAAGAAAGTATTCATATATTATTAAAAGGTACATTAGTACATTTATTTATATTTGTTAAAAATATTTGTGGGTTCATGTATTTATAATACATTATAAGGGTATTCTTAAGGCATTATAAGGAATGCATAATACATTATAAAAAACCTTATAATATGTTGTATAATCTCATGAGCATTCATAAGAACAGTTTTAATGTATTAGAATTTTTACTTTTTTTATTATAGCTTTTATGAGTATGATTACCTCCTCATAGTTATAATGTATAAGTCTCATATTTTGCCATCTTACTGATGTCACTTTACTTAAAGCATACAAAGATCACTTATAAGTAATAATAATAATAATTCTCAAATAGCCATAAGATCAGGTATCAGATCAGATGAATGTATAATATGATCAGTTTAATTATTTTGATGGTACCCGTTAGACAGCTTTTTATAAGTAACTCTGCAACTGCATGTCAGCTAGCAGTAATTATTATTAGTAGTGTGCTAAATATGTGCTAACACTGTATTTTGACAGTTCCCCAAAAGACAAACTGATTATAAGTAACTTTGCAAGAACATGAACCTTCTACTTAGCCTAACATTAATCTAAGTCTACACTGTAAGGAGTGTTAGTTGGTGAGATTTAGTTGCTTATAGTCAATAGAATAGAATATAATGTAAAAAATAAATCTAATATGATATAGTCCATTACAAATGAAGTAGATTTAATATGGTGTCTATTGTGTGTTATAAATCATAATCTTAAAAGTTATAACCTCTAATATTTAAGTATTATAATGTATGATATTTGTTGTTATGAATATTCATTGGATGATATAATATATTATATTATACGTTTTTTTTATAATGCATTATGCGTTCATTATAATGCCTTAGAAATACCCTTATAACAGGGGCTTCATAGAAAGTGTTACCAAATCAGTGAGAGACAAACAAAACATTTCATAATTTTTCATAAAAAAAAATAAAATAATGCTTTTTAGTGTTTATTTTAAAATTATTTAAAAGTATTCTGAAAGTACAGTACATAACAACTGCAAATGAATCTATGCATTCGTTTCTTTGTTGTACATTATGAATGAGCAGAATAGCTTTAGAGGTAAAAATATTCCTTATCATACGAGGACCTCTGGTGTTCATGCCTTGTATTACAGTTTTCATTTCTCTCTTTCACTTCTGGATACTTTTAATGTTTTTGGGGCCTCTGAGCATGATAAAATTTTGATACCAAGCGTATTTTCTAAGAATGATTTGTTCTTCGTATATACAAAGTTTTGAAGAGTTGGTATTAGGCACTTTAAAGATATATGAAAATTAATGCTACTTTTTTTACTGTGACTTTAAAAAATCACCACATCAACACCATTCAAGATATCCCAAATCCGCTCACAATTTAGCATTTTGAGTATATTCTTATCATGTTGACAAAGTTTGGTGTGAACTTCTTGTTTCTGCTTTGTTTAGTATGATTTTATTTACAGCCTGAATTTTCCAAAAATCCACATTCAAATAAAAATAGCCAACTTCCTGTTTATTATAGCTAATGAGTGTTAATTAGAAAGTTGTCCGGATTGATGAGAGCAATATACGTACCAAGTTTGGTGACTGTAGGCAAAACTAAACCCCCAACTTTTGTCAAAAGGTGGCGCTATAGAGTGCCTCCTCCACGCCCATTTATAGGCTTTTATCAGTGTCTAAATATCATTAATACAGATGTGTGTGTTGAGTTTCATGAAATTCCAAGTATTTTAAGTGGCTCGAAAACACAAAAAACTAAAGTTAAAGTTTGACACATTGCCATGGCAACATGATAAAAGTTATCGATAATGCCCTTCACAGATTCTCATCAGCCGTGTTTCGACATTATTGGGATGAAGTTTGAAGCAAATTGAGTAAAATTAAGAGGCTGATTTAAAAGCATTTAGAAAACGTTGCGCTTTCTGCTGCCAGTTGGTGGCGCTATAACTTTGACTCATAATAGTCACATCTCTGTGACTGGCATCATACGTTGAACAAACTGCTGAAGTTTGGTCAAAATCAGACAAAGTGTGTTAAAGTTATTAGACACTTCCTGTTTCTCATTTCTCGCCATAATTTTGTCGCCCCGCCACGGCCAAACCGTTTGAAATATCAAAATTCCCCTGGCAATTTTGTTTCCCCAATGTCTTGAGATCATGCTGACCGAGTTTGGAGGCCATCGGTGGAAAGGCCTTGAAGGAGTATTTCAAATTCCATTGCATGCGCTTTTTAGACATCCCTGAATAGCTGACTTCCTGTTGGGCGAAGCACGGACTTTGAGCATTAGAGTTGTTCGGCTCGATGAGGTCTATATGTGTATGAATTTTGATAAATATAGGTCAACCGGTGTGTGCTCCAGAGTCCCTCAAAAGTTGAAATTTTTAACGCTGTGCCACGCCCCCCCCAGGTGACCCCCCCATGTCAAAGTTTGTCCGGCCCTGATGGCCGCAGGTTCCAATGCGTGTGCAAAGTTTCAAGAGTTTTCGTGTATGTTAAGGACCCCGAAATCCCCCAAAACATTGATGAAATAATAATAATAATAATAATAATAATAATAATAATAATCCTTAGAAAAACAATAGGGCCTTCGCCCATTCTGGGCTCGGGCCCTAACAAATAAGAATCCTTAGAAGAACAATAGGGCCTTCGCCCTTTTGGGCTCGGGCCCTAATAAGAATCCTTAGAAGAACAATAGGGCCTTCGCCCTTTTGGGCTCGGGCCCTAATAATAATCCTTAGAAAAACAATAGGGCCTTCGCCCTTTTGGGCTCGGGCCCTAATTAAAGCTGCAAGCAGCGATGAACGGGCCCTCGCACCAGGGCTCACCGCCGACCGGTGGCTTTAGGAAAACAGCAAACGGTGGGCAGTATGCTTTTAATACAGTAAATGTAGGAAAAATATGTCATAAGTCATTTAAATGTGCCAAACTTGCCGCTGCCAGATGGTGGCGCTATGCCTGTAACTAATTATTGGCATGTAGATGTGTTCAGGCCAGCACTATTATCAAACATATGAAGTTTGGTGCAGATTGACCTTGGTATGTTTGAGTTAGTGAAAGATATGAGATATCCTGCTGCCAACAAGTGGCGCTATGATAATATCTGAATATTGGTCTTTAGGTGTCTTCAGGCCAGGACTCTTACCAAACCTGTGAATTTTAAGGCAGATCAGACATTTTATGGCTAAGTTATAACAACTTCTATGTCTATGCAGAAACATCAAACTTTGTCAGGCCACCACGGACATGCCCTTTAATGAAAACTCAAGATCTTCACAATTTAACATCTCTAAGGCCTCAAGATCAGACTGACCAAATATAATGTTGATTTAATTAAATGCAATCAATGCAAGGACTTCAGATAAATGCCAACTGTGAACCAGTATGCTACAAATTCCCTATTTTCTGATGATGATGATAAGAACATGTAATTCATGATGATAGCAAAATGTTATTATTGCTTCCTTTACATCCACCACTTCTGCTTAAATGTCATTGTTACCTATCTGTACAATTTTTGTGTGGATATTGCTCTGCTGGTGACTCCTCCTGTTATAAGACATCACTCTTAAGCGCTACATAACTAAGAATCAATAAGGAAGACGGTGCCCAGTTGGCACATGCATTCACAGTAACCCTCTGCTAGTTTGGATTTTAAGTTTACAGAATTGAAAGGGTTACACTTTAAAATCAACACACAGACACATACACACAAAATATAAAATGTTGCCATCCAGTTTCATTTGTTAAAATTAACTATATTAGTTAACATGACCAATAAATAAATAGCATTTATTAATGTTAATTAATATTAAGCTAAAAAAAAGTATTCATATAAAGTTTATGTACTGTGAATTAACATGAACATGAACACAGTTCATGTGGGTGTACAGCAATACACAAAGTGCTCTATAAACGCTTAATTCTTTCAAAATATCTTTAAAAATCAAGTTGAGTGTTTTAATGGGGCGATATATATATAACTGATCTTAAAATGATGGTTTTCGGATGTTTTGAACAGATAACAGCAAAGTTTGTTTTGTTGTCAAAGTTTGTCTTGAAATTTTTAATTATTATAATTTTATATTCAATAAATAACACTATGAAAATATTGTCTACAATGAAGATTATTCACTCATGCTTAAAAGTTGTATTTTTCTTAATCTTTTGCTATGTGACTGAATAGGACAAGTTCATGGTACAGTTCAGTAAAAATAAATAAAAAACAACAACTGCAAAATACAAACAATGAAAGATTTAATGACCCTTTATATTTTCTCAAAATATCAGACATATTTATGTCGATTACGCTACAGCAATGTGCATCTTCCTCAAAGATGGTCTTAAGCAAAACAGCATGTTCCACTGGTCTCTCTCCCTTACACCCCTCCCCCCTTCAGTCACTCTTCAGTGACTCAATGGTGACTGAACACAGACAGGCACAGGCAGAGTGACAGCAGGTTTCTAATTTCTTTTTTTAATTTTCTTTAATTCATAGAAGCTTGTATAAAATTGATATTTACACCACTTGCTCAGAATGATAAGATCTCTGTGTGAAAAAAGTTGTAAAGAGTTTGGATGCTGCACTTTAAAGATATAAAAAAATTAGGGTTATGTTTTTTACTACATCTTTAAAAAATCACCACGTCAACACCGTTCAAGATATCCCAAATTCGCTCGCAATTTAACATCTTCAGAATCTTCTCTTCATGTTAAAAAAGTTTGGTGTGAATACCTTATTTTTCTTAGAAGGAGTGTGAATTTGTTTACAGCCTGATTTTTCCAAAAATCCACATTCAAATCAAAATAGCCGGCTTCCTGTTGGTCTTAGCTAATGAGTTTGATTTAGAAAGTTGTCCAGATTGATGAGAACAATATATGTACAGAGTTTGGTGACTGTAGGAAAAACTAACCCCCCAACTTTTGTCAAAAGATGGCGCTATAGAGTGCCTGCTCCACGCCCATTTATGACCTTTTGCCAGTGTCTAACTATCATTAATATTGACGTGTGTGTTGAGTTTCATGAAATTCTAAGCATGTTATCTGCCTCGAAAAGACAGGAATCAAATTTTAAAGTTTGACACGTTGCCATGGCAACAGCATTTGATTTATCATCGACCCCTTTACATATTCTCATCGGCCGTGTTTTGACATTATTTTGATGAAGTTTGAAGAAAATCAAGTAAAATTAAGAGGCTGATTTCAAAGGATTTTGAAAATGACACGCTTCCTGCTGCCAGTTGGTGGCGCTATAACTTTGACTCATAATAGTCACATTTATGGAATCGGCATCATACAACGAACAAACTGGTGAAGTTTCATAAGAATCAAGCAATGTGTGCAACAGTAATTAGACACTTCCTGTTTCTCATTTCTCGCCATAACTTTGTCGCCTTGCCACGGCCAAACCGTTCGAGATATCAAAAATCCCCTCGCAATTTAGCGTCCCCAATGTCTTGAGATCATGCTGACCGAGTTTGGTGACAATCCTATGGAATTCCTGGGAGGAGTACGTTAAATTCCAGAGCATGCGCTTTTTAAACAGCCCTAAATATCTCACTTCCTGTTGCGTTCAGCCCATGACATAGAGTACAAAAGTTGTTTGGCTCAGTGAGATCTATATGTGTACCGAGTTTCATATCAATAGGTGCAAGTATGTGTGCGCAGTACATCAAGTTTTCAAACTGTGTTCTAGGGGGCGCTGTAGAGGCCCTGAACAACGCCCGGGTCCCAGCCTCTGTGGCGTCCTGATGGCCGCAGATTCCGACGTGTGTGCAAATTTTCAAGAGTTTTTGAGTATGTTAAGGCCCCCAAAAGTGCCCAGAAGGTTTAAAAAAAAAAAAAAAATAAAAAAAATTAAAGCTGCGAGCAGCGATGAACGGGCCCTCGCACCCGGGCTCACCGCCGACCGGTGGCTTCAGGAAAACAGCAATCGGTGGGCAGTATGCTTTTAATACAGTAAATATAGAAAAAATATGTCATAAGTCATTTAAATGTGCCAAAATTGCTGCTGCCAGCTGGTGGCGCTAGCCTATAACTGATTATTGACATGTAGATGTGTTCAGGCCAGCACTATTATCAAACATATGAAGTTTGGTGCAGATTGACCTTGGTATGTTTGAGTTAGTGAAATATATGAGATATCCTGCTGCCAACAGGTGGCGCTATGATAATATCTGAATATTGGTCTTTAGGTGTCTTCAGGCCAGGACTCTTACCAAACCTGTGAATTTTGTGGCAGATCAGACATTTTCAGGCTAAGTTATAACCACTTCTATGTCTATGCAGAAACATCAAACTTTGTCAGGCCACCACGGACATGCCCTTTAATGAAAACTCAAGATCTTCACAATTTAACATCTCTAAGGCCTCAAGATCAGACTGACCAAATATAATGTTGATTTAATTAAATGCAATCAATGCAAGGACTTCAGATAGATGCCAACTGTGAACCAGTATGCTACAAATAAGAACATGTAATTCATGATGATAGCAAAATGTTATTATTGCTTCCTTTATATCCACCACTTCTGCTTAAATGTCATTGTTACCTATCTGTACAATTTTTGTATAATATATTTTTGTATAAAATCAATTGTTGTCATAACTAAGAATCAATAAGGAAGACGGTGCCCAGTTGGCACATGCATTCACAGTAACCATCTGCTAGTTTGGATTTTAAGTTTACAGAATTGAAAGGGTTACACTTTAAAATCAACACACAGACACATACACACAAAATATAAAATGTTGCCATCCAGTTTCATTTGTTAAAATTAACTATATCAGTTAACATGACCAATAAATAAATAGCATTTATTAATGTTAATTAATATTAAGCTAAAAAAAGTATTCATATAAAGTTTATGTACTGTGAATTAACATGAACATGAACACAGTTCATGTGGGTGTACAGCAATACACAATAAAGTGCTCTATAAACGCTTCATTCTTTCAAAATATCTTTAAAAATCAAGTTGAGTATTTTAACGGGGTGATACATATATATAACTGATCTTAAAATTATGGTTTTCAGATGTTTTGAAGAGATAACAGTAACGTTTGTTTTGTTGTCAAAGTTTGTCTTAATTTTTTATTATTATGATTTTATATTCAATAAATAACACTATGTAAATATTGTCTATCAATGAAGATAAATTGATCATGCTAAAAAGTTGTATTTTTTAAAATCTTTTGCTATGTGACTGAATAGGACAAGTTCATGGTACAGTTAAGTAAAAAATAAATAAAAAACAACAACTGCAAAAAATGAACAATGAAAGACTTAGTGACCCTTTATATTTTCTCAAAATATCAGACTCTCAAAGATCAGACATATTTATGTAATTACACTACATACAGTATGTGCATTTTGTTCAAAGATGGTCTGTAGGATGGCTCTCTACTCTGTCACCCTCTCTGCCTCTCACCCCTCCCCCCTGCAATAATGAGCTTCTCTGTGCCTGACTGAACGCACATACATACAGTAGAGACATTCACCAGAGTGACAGCAGGTTTCTGAGTTCTTTTTTTAAATTTTCTTTAATTCATAGAAGCTTGTATACATTTTTTATTTCCAGCACTTGCTCAGAATGATTAGATCTCTGTGTGAAAAAAGTTTTAAAGAGTTTGGATGCAGCACTTTAAAGATATAAAAATATTTTTTACTATATCTTTAAAAAATCACCACGTCCACACCGTTCAAGATATCCAAAATCCGGTCGCAATTTAACATCTTCAGAATATTCTCTTCATGTTAAAAAAGTTTGGTGTGAACAGCTGGTTGTTCTTAGAAGTAGTGTGCATTTGTTTACAGCCTGATTTTTCCAAAAATCCACATTCAAATCAAAATAGCCGGCTTCCTGTTGGTCTCAGCTAATGAGTTTGATTTAGAAAGTTGTCCAAATTGATGAGATTAATATATGTACAGAGTTTAGTGACTGTAGGAAAAACTAACCCCCCAACTTTTGTCAAAAGATGGCGCTATAGAGTGCCTGCTCCACGCCCATTTATGACCTTTTGCCAGTGTCTAACTATCATAAATATTGATGTGTGTGTTGAGTTTCATGAAATTCTAAGCATGTTAACTGCCTCGAAAAGACAGGAATCTAATTTTAAAGTTTGACATGTTGCCATGGCAACAGCATTTGATTTATCATCGACCCCTTTACATATTCTTATCGGCCGTGTTTTGACATGATTTTGATGAAGTTTAAAGAAAATCGAGTAAAATTAAGAGGCTGATATCAAAGCATTTTGAAAATGACACACTTCCTGCTGCCAGTTGGTGGCGCTATAACTTTGACTCATAATAGTCACATTTATGGAATCGGCATCATACAACGAACAAACTGGTGAAGTTTCATCAGAATCAGGCAATGTGGTCAACAGTTATTAGACACTTCCTGTTTCTCATTTCTCGCCATAACTTTGTCGCCTTGCCACGGCCAAACCGTTCGAGATATCAAAAATCTCCTCGCAATTTAGCGTCCCCAATGTCTTGAGATCATGCTGACCGAGTTTGGTGACAATCCCATGGAATTCCTGGGAGGAGTACGTTAAATTCCAGAGCATGCGCTTTTTAAACAGCCCTAAATATCTCACTTCCTGTTGCGTGGAGCCCGTGACATAGAGTACAAAAGTTGTTTGGCTCAGTGAGATCTATATGTGTACCGAGTTTCATATCAATACATGCAAGTATGTGTGCGCAGTACATCAAGTTTTCAAACTGTGTTCCAGGGGGCGCTGTAGAGGCCCTGAACCACGCCCGGGTCCCAGCCTCTTTGGCGTCCTGATGGCCGCAGATTCCGACGGGTGTGCAAATTTTCAAGAGTTTTTGAGTATGTTAAGGCCCCCAAAAGTGCCCGGAAGGTTGAAAAAAATAAAAAAAAAAAATAAAAAAAAAAAAGCTGCAAGCAGCGTTGACCGGGCCCTCGCCGTCTGGCAGTCGCCATCCCGATAGCATCAGGAAAACGGTGCCCAGTTGGCACATGCATTCACAATAACCCTTTGGACTAACCCTAACTGTCTCTCCTCCTCTCTGACTCTTTCTCTTACCACCCATCCCACCTCCTTACACTCAGCCACTTACCACACAAACACACACATAGAGTGCAGAGCAGAGTGAGATCAGATTTGTTTTTTAATTTTCTTTCATTCGTGGAGTTTTATATAATTATGAAATGAACTGTGTTTAATCAGAATGAATAGTTATTTGTATGAAAAAAGTTTCAAAGAGTTAGGATGCTGCACTTTAAATATATAATAATTCATTGAAAATTGAAAATGGGAAATGAAATTCTAGGCACGCTATCTGCCTCAAAAACACAGGAAACAAATATTTGAATGTATTTTGTATTTTTTTTTTATTTGCCATGGCAACAGCATTTGATGCATCAGGGACGCCTTTACAGACTCTCATCGGCCGTGTTTTTACATCATTCTGATGAAGTTTGAAGAAAATCGAGTACAAATATATTGTTCGTTGTTCGTTCGTGTGTTAGTTCATTAACCAATGTTAACAAAAGAGACCCTATTTTAAATAGTTACCATGTTTTATGATCTACATCCATTTTTTTATATTATTTTAATGATCTATAAGCATCTGTGAAATAATTATAAACAAATATATTAAAAATAAATACATATTTACTTAGTTGATGTATTTGTTTCTCATTCTAATTAAGTGAACTGAGCAGTATAGTGTCATACTTATAATATTTTTTATTCTATCAGTGAGATTGTATATATGTATATAAATCATATAATTTTTCCTTAAAAGATTAAAAAAATATTTTAATGCTCTTTAAGCACCTATACAAAATAATTATGTAAAAGTACACTGACAGTACAGTCTATATCAACTGATTCTATGGATTATTTTCATTCTTATACACTGAGAATGAGCTAAATAGCATTAGAGGTCAAACGATTCCTTATCTTATGAGGACCTCTAGTGTTCATCCCTGGTATTAGAGCTTTAATCTGACAAATTTATGTGACACTTTTAATGTTTTTGGGGCCTCTGAGCATGATAACATTTTGAAACTACACGTATTTCCTAAGAATTTCTTGTTCTTTATATGTAAAAAGTTTTGATGAGTTAGAATAATGCAATTTAAAGATATATGAAAATAACTCTTCATCTTTTTTATTGTTACTTTCATAAATCACCACATCAACACCGTTCAAGATGTCCCAAAGCCGTTCACAATTTAACATCTTCAGTATCTTGGCATCATGTTGACAAAGTTTGGTGTGAACTGTCTGATTCTGCTATGAGTGATATGAATTTATTCACAGCTATATTTAAAAACACAGGAAACAAATGTTAAAGTTTGACATGTTGCCATGGCAACAGCATTTGATGTATCAAGGACCCCTTCACAGATTCTCATCGGCCGTGTTTTGATATTATTCTGATGAAGTTTGAAGCAAATTGAGTAAAATTAAGAGGTTGATTTAAAAGCGTTTTGCAAGCAACACACTTCCTGCTGCCAGTTGGTGGCGCTATAACTTTGACTCATAATAGTCACATCTCTGTGATCGGTATCATACGACGAACAAACTGCTTAAGTTTGGTCAAAATCAGATAAAGTGTGTCAAAATTATTAGACATTTCCTGTTTCTCATTTCTCGCCATAATTTGTCGCCCTGCCACGGCCAAACCGTTCGAGATAGCAAAAATCCCCTGGCAATTTTGCATTCCCAATATCTTGAGATCATGTTGACCGAGTTTGGTGGCCATCGGTGGAAAGGTCTAGGAGGAGTATTTCAAATTCCACAGCTTGATTTTTCCAAAAATCCATATTTAAATAAAAATAGCTGACTTCCTGTTGGTCGTAGCTAATGGGTGTAAATTAGAAAGTTGTCCGGCTTGATGAGTCCAATATATGTACCGAGTTTGGTGACTGTAGGACAAAGTAACCCCCCAACTTTTGTCAAAAGGTGGCGCTATGGAGCGCCTGCTCCACGCCCATTTATGGGCTTTTATCAGTGTTTAACTGTCATTAATACAGATGTGTGTGTTGAGTTTCATGAAATTCTAAGCATTTTAAGTGGCTCAAAAACACAAAAAACTAAAGTTAAAGTTTGACACGTTGCCATGGCAACATGATAAAAGTTATGGATAACGCCCTTCACAGATTCTTATCGGTCGTGTTTTGACATTATTGTGATGAAGTTTGAAGCAAATTGAGTAAAATTAAGAGGCTGAGTTTAAAGCGTTTCAAAAACGTCACGCTTTCTGCTGCCAGTTGGTGGCGCTATAACTTTGACTCATAATAGTCACATCTCTGTGATCGGCATCAGACGGTGAACAAACTGCTGAAGTTTGGTCAAAATCAGACAAAGTATGTCAAAGTTATTAGGCACTTCCTGTTTCTCATTTCTCGCCATAAATTTGTCGCCCCGTCACGGTCAAACCGTTCGAGATATCAAAAATCCCCTGGCAATTTTGCGTCCCCAATGTCTTGAAATCATGCTGACCGAGTTTGGTGGCCATCGGTGGAAAGGCCTAGTAGGAGTATTTCAAATTCCATTGCATGCACTTTTTAGACATCCCTGAATAGCCGACTTCCTGTTTGGCGAAGCATGGACTATGAGTGTGAAATTTGTTCGGCCCGATGAGGTCTATATGTGTATGAATTTTGGTGACTGTAGGTCAACCGTTGTGCGCTCCAGAGCCCTTCAAAAGTCGCAATTTTTAACGCTGTGCCATGCCCCCCCCAGGTGACCCCCCCATGTCAAAGTCTGTCCGGCCCTGATGGCCGCAGGTTCCAATGTGTGTGCAAAGTTTCAAGAGTTTTCGTGTATGTTAAGGCCCCCGAAATCCCCCAAAACATTGAAAAAAAAATAATAATAATAATAATAATAATTAAAGCTGCAAGCAGCGATGACCGGGCCCTCGCCAACTGTGCAGTCGCCATCCCGATAGCATCAGGAAAACGGTGCCCAGTTGGCACATGCATTCACAGTAACCCTTTGGACTAACCCTAACTGTCTCTCCTCCTCTCTGACTCTTTCTCGTACCACCCATCCCCCCTCCTTACACTCAACCACTTACCACACAAACACACACATTGAGTGCAGAGCAGAGTGAGATCAGATATGTTTTTTTATTTTCTTTCATTCGTGGAGTTTTGTATAATTATGAAATGAACTGTGTTTGATCAGAATGAATAGTTATTTGTATGAAAAAAGTTTCAAAGAGTTAGGATACTGCACTTTAAATATATAAATCATTGAAAATTGAAAATGGAAAATGAAATTCTAAGCACGCTATCTGCCTCAAAAACACAGGAAACATATATTTGAATGTATTTTTTATTTTTATTTATTTGCCATGGCAACAGCATTTGATGCATCAGGGCCGCCTTTACAGACTCTCATCGGTCGTGTTTTTACATTATTCTGATGAAGTTTGAAGAAAATCGAGTACAAATATATTGTTCGTTGTTCGTTCGTGTTTGTTAGCTCATTAACCATTGTTAACAAAAGAGACCCTATTTTAAATAGTTACCATGTTTTATGATCTACTACCATTTTTAAATATTATTTTAATGATCTATAAGCATCTGTGAAATAATTATAAACAAATATATTAAAAATAAATACATATTAACTTAGTTGATGTATTTGTTTCTCATTCTAATTAAGTGAACTGAGCAGTATAGTGTCATAAGATTTTTTATTCTATCAGTGAGAGTCTATATATGTATATAAATCATATAATTTTTCCTTAAAAGATTAAAAAAAGATTTTAATGCTCTTTAAGCACCTATACAAAATAATTATGTAAAAGTACACTGACAGTACAGTACATATCAACTGATTCTATGGATTATTGTCATTCCTATACACTGACAATGAGCTAAATAGCATTAGAGGTCAAACGATTCTTTATCTTATGAGGACCTCTAGTGTTCATCCCTGGTATTAGAGCTTTAATCTGACAAATTTATATGACACTTTTAATGTTTTTGGGGCCTCTGAGCATGATAACATTTTGAAACTACACGTATTTCCTAAGAATTTCTTGTTCTTTATATGTAAAAAGTTTTGATGAGTTAGAATAATGCAATTTAAAGATATATGAAAATAACTCTTCATCTTTTTTATTGTTACTTTCATAAATCACCACATCAACACCGTTCAAGATGTCCCAAAGCCGTTCACAATTTAACATCTTCAGTATCTTGGCATCATGTTGACAAAGTTTGGTGTGAACTGTCTGATTCTGCTATGAGTGATATGAATTTATTCACAGCTATATTTAAAAACACAGGAAACAAATGTTAAAGTTTGACACGTTGCCATGGCAACAGCGTTTGATGTATCAAGGACCCCTTCACAGATTCTCATCGGCCGTGTTTTGATATTATTCTGATGAAGTTTGAAGCAAATTGAGTAAAATTAAGAGGTTGATTTAAAAGCGTTTTGCAAGCAACACACTTCCTGCTGCCAGTTGGTGGCGCTATAACTTTGACTCATAATAGTCACATCTCTGTGATCGGTATCATACGACGAACAAACTGCTAAAGTTTGGTCAAAATCAGATAAATTGTGTCAAAATTATTAGACATTTCCTGTTTCTCATTTCTCGCCATAATTTGTCGCCCTGCCACGGCCAAACCGTTCGAGATACCAAAAATCCCCTGGCAATTTTGCATTCCCAATATCTTGAGATCATGCTGACCGAGTTTGGTGGCCATCGGTGGAAAGGTCTAGGAGGAGTATTTCAAATTCCACAGCTTGATTTTTCCAAAAATCCATATTTAAATAAAAATAGCTGACTTCCTGTTGGTCGTAGCTAATGGGTGTAAATTAGAAAGTTGTCCGGCTTGATGAGTCCAATATATGTACCGAGTTTGGTGACTGTAGGACAAAGTAACCCCCCAACTTTTGTCAAAAGGTGGCGCTATGGAGCGCCTGCTCCACGCCCATTTATGGGCTTTTATCAGTGTTTAACTGTCATTAATACAGATGTGTGTGTTGAGTTTCATGAAATTCTAAGCATTTTAAGTGGCTCAAAAACACAAAAAACTAAAGTTAAAGTTTGACATGTTGCCATGGCAACATGATAAAAGTTAGGGATAACGCCCTTCACAGATTCTTATCGGTCGTGTTTTGACATTATTGTGATGAAGTTTGAAGCAAATTGAGTCAAATTAAGAGGCTGAGTTTAAAGCGTTTCAAAAACGTCACGCTTTCTGCTGCCAGTTGGTGGCGCTATAACTTTGACTCATAATAGTCACATCTCTGTGATCAGCATCAGACGACGAACAAACTGCTGAAGTTTGGTCAAAATCAGACAAAGTATGTCAAAGTTATTAGGCACTTCCTGTTTCTCATTTCTCGCCATAAATTTGTCGCCCCGTCACGGTCAAACCGTTCGAGATATCAAAAATCCCCTGGCAATTTTGCATCACCAATGTCTTGAGATCATGCTGACCGAGTTTGGTGGCCATCGGTGGAAAGGCCTAGTAGGAGTATTTCAAATTCCATTGCATGCACTTTTTAGACATCCCTGAATAGCCGACTTCCTGTTTGGCGAAGCACGGACTATGAGTGTGAAATTTGTTCGGCCCGATGAGGTCTATATGTGTATGAATTTTGGTGACTGTAGGTCAACCGTTGTGCGCTCCAGAGCCCTTCAAAAGTCGCAATTTTTAACGCTGTGCCATGCCCCCCCCAGGTGACCCCCCCATGTCAAAGTCTGTCCGGCCCTGATGGCCGCAGGTTCCAATGTGTGTGCAAAGTTTCAAGAGTTTTCGTGTATGTTAAGGCCCCCGAAATCCCCCAAAACATTGAAAAAAAAAAAATAATAATAATAATAATAATAATTAAAGCTGCAAGCAGCGTTGACCGGGCCCTCGCCGTCTGGCAGTCGCCATCCCGATAGCATCAGGAAAACGGTGCCCAGTTGGCACATGCATTCACAATAACCCTTTGGACTAACCCTAACTGTCTCTCCTCCTGTCTGACTCTTTCTCTTACCACCCATCCCACCTCCTTACACTCAGCCACTTACCACACAAACACACACATAGAGTGCAGAGCAGAGTGAGATCAGATTTGTTTTTTAATTTTCTTTCATTCGTGGAGTTTTGTATAATTATGAAATGAACTGTGTTTAATCAGAATGAATAGTTATTTGTATGAAAAAAGTTTCAAAGAGTTAGGATGCTGCACTTTAAATATATAATAAATCATTGAAAATTGAAAATGGAAAATAAAATTCTAGGCACGCTATCTGCCTCAAAAACACAGGAAACAAATATTTGAATGTATTTTGTATTTTTATTTATTTGCCATGGCAACAGCATTTGATGCATCAGGGACGCCTTTACAGACTCTCATCGGCCGTGTTTTTACATCATTCTGATGAAGTTTGAAGAAAATCG
This sequence comes from Garra rufa, assembly GCF_049309525.1. Lineage (NCBI taxonomy): Eukaryota > Metazoa > Chordata > Actinopteri > Cypriniformes > Cyprinidae > Garra > Garra rufa. The sequence goes on from NC_133373.1 coordinate 22,624,519, forward strand.
AGTACAAATATATTGTTCGTTGTTCGTTCGTGTGTTAGTTCATTAACCAATGTTAACAAAAGAGACCCTATTTTAAATAGTTACCATGTTTTATGATCTACATCCATTTTTAAATATTATTTTAATGATCTATAAGCATCTGTGAAATAATTATAAACAAATATATTAAAAATAAATACATATTAACTTAGTTGATGTATTTGTTTCTCATTCTAATTAAGTGAACTGAGCAGTATAGTGTCATACTTATAAGATTTTTTATTCTATCAGTGAGATTGTATATATGTATATAAATCATATAATTTTTCCTTAAAAGATTAAAAAAAGATTTTAATGCTCTTTAAGCACCTATACAAAATAATTATGTAAAAGTACACTGACAGTACAGTCTATATCAACTGATTCTATGGATTATTTTCATTCTTATACACTGAGAATGAGCTAAATAGCATTAGAGGTCAAACGATTCCTTATCTTATGAGGACCTCTAGTGTTCATCCCTGGTATTAGAGCTTTAATCTGACAAATTTATGTGACACTTTTAATGTTTTTGGGGCCTCTGAGCATGATAACATTTTGAAACTACACGTATTTCCTAAGAATTTCTTGTTCTTTATATGTAAAAAGTTTTGATGAGTTAGAATAATGCAATTTAAAGATATATGAAAATAACTCTTCATCTTTTTTATTGTTACTTTCATAAATCACCACATCAACACCGTTCAAGATGTCCCAAAGCCGTTCACAATTTAACATCTTCAGTATCTTGGCATCATGTTGACAAAGTTTGGTGTGAACTGTCTGATTCTGCTATGAGTGATATGAATTTATTCACAGCTATATTTAAAAACACAGAAAACAAATGTTAAAGTTTGACATGTTGCCATGGCAACAGCATTTGATGTATCAAGGACCCCTTCACAGATTCTCATCGGCCGTGTTTTGATATTATTCTGATGAAGTTTGAAGCAAATTGAGTAAAATTAAGAGGTTGATTTAAAAGCGTTTTGCAAGCAACACACTTCCTGCTGCCAGTTGGTGGCGCTATAACTTTGACTCATAATAGTCACATCTCTGTGATCGGTATCATACGACGAACAAACTGCTTAAGTTTGGTCAAAATCAGATAAAGTGTGTCAAAATTATTAGACATTTCCTGTTTCTCATTTCTCGCCATAATTTGTCGCTCTGCCAAGGCCAAACCGTTCGAGATACCAAAAATCCCCTGGCAATTTTGCATTCCCAATATCTTGAGATCATGCTGACCGAGTTTGGTGGCCATCGGTGGAAAGGTCTAGGAGGAGTATTTCAAATTCCACAGCTTGATTTTTCCAAAAATCCATATTTAAATAAAAATAGCTGACTTCCTGTTGGTCGTAGCTAATGGGTGTAAATTAGAAAGATGTCCGGCTTGATGAGTCCAATATATGTACCGAGTTTGGTGACTGTAGGACAAAGTAACCCCCCAACTTTTGTCAAAAGGTGGCGCTATGGAGCGCCTGCTCCACGCCCATTTATGGGCTTTTATCAGTGTTTAACTGTCATTAATACAGATGTGTGTGTTGAGTTTCATGAAATTCTAAGCATTTTAAGTGGCTCAAAAACACAAAAAAATAAAGTTAAAGTTTGACACGTTGCCATGGCAACATGATAAAAGTTATGGATAACGCCCTTCACAGATTCTTATCGGTCGTGTTTTGACATTATTGGGATGAAGTTTGAAGCAAATTGAGTAAAATTAAGAGGCTGAGTTTAAAGCGTTTCAAAAACGTCACGCTTTCTGCTGCCAGTTGGTGGCGCTATAACTTTGACTCATAATAGTCCCATCTCTGTGATCGGCATCAGACGATGAACAAACTGCTGAAGTTTGGTCAAAATCAGACAAAGTATGTCAAAGTTATTAGGCACTTCCTGTTTCTCATTTCTCGCCATAAATTTGTCGCCCCGTCACGGTCAAACCGTTCGAGATATCAAAAATCCCCTGGCAATTTTGCGTCCCCAATGTCTTGAGATCATGCTGACCGAGTTTGGTGGCCATCGGTGGAAAGGCCTAGTAGGAGTATTTCAAATTCCATTGCATGCACTTTTTAGACATCCCTGAATAGCCGACTTCCTGTTTGGCGAAGCACGGACTATGAATGTGAAATTTGTTCGGCCCGATGAGGTCTATATGTGTATGAATTTTGGTGACTGTAGGTCAACCGTTGTGCGCTCCAGAGCCCTTCAAAAGTCGCAATTTTTAACGCTGTGCCATGCCCCCCCCAGGTGACCCCCCCATGTCAACGTCTGTCCGGCCCTGATGGCCGCAGGTTCCAATGTGTGTGCAAAGTTTCAAGAGTTTTCGTGTATGTTAAGGCCCCCGAAATCCCCCAAAACATTGAAAAAAAAAAAATAATAATAATAATAATAATAATCCTTAGAAAAACAATAGGGCCTTCGCCCTTTTGGGCTCGGGCCCTAATTAAAGCTGCAAGCAGCGTTGACCGGGCCCTCGCCGTCTGGCAGTCGCCATCCCGATAGCATCAGGAAAACGGTGCCCAGTTGGCACATGCATTCACAGTAACCCTTTGGACTAACACTAACTGTCTCCCCTCCTGTCTGACTCTTTCTCTTGCCACCCATCCCCCCTCCTTACACTCAGCCACTTACCACACAAACACACACATAGAGTGCAGAGCAGAGTGAGATCAGATATGTTTTTTAATTTTCTTTCATTCGTGGAGTTTTGTATAATTATGAAATGAACTGTGTTTAATCAGAATGAATAGTTATTTGTATGAAAAAAGTTTCAAAGAGTTAGGATGCTGCACTTTAAATATATAATAAATCATTGAAAATTGAAAATGGAAAATGAAATTCTAGGCACGATATCTGCCTCACAAACACAGGAAACAAATATTTGAATGTATTTTGTATTTTTATTTATTTGCCATGGCAGCAGCATTTGATGCATCAGGGACGCCTTTACAGACTCTCATCGGCCGTGTTTTTACATCATTCTGATGAAGTTTGAAGAAAATCGAATACAAATATATTGTTCGTTGTTCGTTCGTGTGTTAGTTCATTAACCATTGTTAACAAAAGAGACCCTATTTTAAATAGTTACCATGTTTTATGATCTACAACCATTTTTAAATATTATTTTAATGATCTATAAGCATCTGTGAAATAATTATAAACAAATTTATTAAAAATAAATACATATTAACTTAGTTGATGTATTTGTTTCTCATTCTAATTAAGTGAACTGAGCAGTATAGTGTCATACTTATAAGATTTTTTATTCTATCAGTGAGATTGTATATATGTATATAAATCATATAAGTTTTCCTTAAAAGATTAATAAAAGATTTTAATGCTCTTTAAGCACCTATACAAAATAATTATGTAAAAGTACACTGACAGTACAGTATATATAAACTGATTCTATGGATTATTTTCATTCTTATACACTGAGAATGAGCTAAATAGCATTATTGTTCAAACGATTCCTTATCTTATGAGGACCTCTAGTGTTCATCCCTGGTACTAGAGCTTTAATCTGACAAATTTATATGACACTTTTAATGTTTTTGGGGCCTCTGAGCATGATAACCTTTTGAAACTACACGTATTTCCTAAGAATTTCTTGTTCTTTATATGTAAAAAGTTTTGATGAGTTAGAATAATGCAATTTAAAGATATATGGAAATAACTCTTCATCTTTTTTACTGTTACTTTCATAAATCACCACATCAACACCGTTCAAGATATCCCAAAGCCGTTCACATTTTAACATCTTCAGTATCTTGGCATCATGTTGACAAAGTTTGGTGTGAACTGTCTGATTCTGCTATGAGTGATATGAATTTATTCACAGCTATATTTTTCCAAAAATCCACATTCAAATCAAAATAGCTGACTTCCTGTTGGTCGTAGCTAATGGGTATAAATTTTTTGCAAAAAAAATCTGGTGATCAAAAATGATTAGGCTGTAGTTAAGAACTGTTAGTTTTATGGACAGTTAGAATGTTTTGTATATGCAGACAAGGGCTTTATGATGGGCCTGATTTGAATTTAGAAAAATGTTTTATTTCTTAAACATGTTTGAAGTTCTTAATAGATTTCACTGTTGCACATTTAGTCTTTTTATTTTTTTACAGTAATGTACATTTTGCAGTTTGTTTACATGGTGTACATTGGATGCACATATTTATGACTTCTTGTTACAGTATTCATTTAAAATAAAAGTTGTTTAAAATAAACAACTGTGTGCACCCTATTATTAATGTAGATGTGTATTTCAGTAATACACTTAAGTAGGGGAGTTTTAAGTTACCAGCATTTATATCAAAATATGGATCCCATGTCTGCAAAACTAACATTTTAAATGAAATATTGATAGCTAATCGATATCGAATCGAATTGAATCGAAACCATAAAAATAAGAATCGAATCGAATTGCTAAATTGGTCACAATACCCAGCCCTAATTCACATCCTAATGAATAAACAACCAAGAGTTTAAATATTCCCTTCTATCTCCTCCTCTCTGACTCTCTCTTTCCACCCATCCCCCCTCCCCACTCTCACCCTAACACTCAACAAACACACACCCACTTACCACGCACACACATAAGTGCAGAGCAGAGAGGGATCAGATTTGTTTTTTAATTTTCATTAATTCATAGATCTTTGTATAATTATGAAATGAACGGTGTCTGATCAGAATGACTAGTAGTCTGTATGAAAAAAGTTTCAAAGACTTTGGATGCTGCACTTTAAAGATATAATAAAATTACGGCTATCTTTTTTTACTCCGATTTCAATCAATCACCACATCAACACCGTTCAAGATATCCTAAATCTGCTCGCAATTTAGCATCTTCAGAATGTTGGCATCATGTCAAAAAAGTTTGGTGTGAATTGGTTGGTTTTCCCGAGAGAAGTATATAAAATTCCACAGCCTGATTTTTCCAAATATCCACATTCAAATCAAAATAGCTGACTTCCTGTCGATCGTAGCTAATGGGTGTAAATTAGAAATGTTTCTGGCTTGATGAGATCAATATATGTACCGAGTTTGGTGACTGTAGGACAAACTAAACCCCCAACTTTTGTCAAAAGGTGGCGCTATGGAGCGCCTGCTCCACACCCATTTATGGGCTTTTATCAGTGTCTAAATATCATTAATACAGATGTGTGTGTGAAGTTTCATGAAATTCTGAGTATTTTAAGTGGCTCCAAAACACAAAAAGCTAAAGTTAAAGTTTGATACGTTGCCATGGCAACATGATAAAAGTTATCGATAATGCAATTCACAGATTCTCATTGGCCATGTTTCAACATTATTGAGATGAAGTTTGAAGCAAATTGAGTAAAATTAAGAGGTTGATTTAAAAGCATTTAGAAAATGTTGCGCTTTGTGCTGCCAGTTGGTGGCGCTATAACTTTGACTCCTAATAGTCACATCTCTGTGATCGGCATCATAAGATGAACAAACTGCTGAAGTTTGGTCAAAATCAGACAAAGTGTGTTAAAGTTATTAGACACTTCCTGTTTCTCATTTCTCGCCATAACTTTGTCGCCCCGCCACGGCCAAACCGTTCGAGATATCAAAAATCCCCTGGCAATTTTGCGTCCCCAATGTCTTGAGATCATGCTGACCGAGTTTGGTGGCCATCGGTGGAAAGGTCTAGGAGGAGTATTTCAAATTCCATTGCATGCGCTTTTTAGACATCCCTGAATAGCTGACTTCCTGTAGGGTGAAGCACTGACTTTGAGCATGAAAGTTTTTCAGCCCGATGAGGTCTATATGTGTATGAATTTTGATAACTGTAGGTCAACCGGTGTGCGCTCCAGAGTCCCTCAAATGTATTTTTTTTTCATGCTGTGCCACGCCCCCCCCAGGTGACCCCCCCATGTCAAAGTTGGTCCGGCCCTGATGGCCGCAGGTTCCAATGTGTGTGCAAAGTTTCAAGAGTTTTCGTGTATGTTAAGGGCCCCGAAATTACCCAAAACATTGATGAAATAATAATAATAATAATCCTTAGAAAAACAATAGGGCCTTCGCCCATTCTGGGCTCGGGCCCTAATAATAATAATAATTCTTAGAAAAACAATAGGGCCTTCGCCCTTTTGGGCTCGGGCCCTAATTAAAGCTGCAAGCAGCGATGGTAGGGCCCTCGCACTCGGGCTCACCGCCGATCGGTGGCGAATGGTGGGCACTATGCTATTAACACAGTAAATGACCGGGCCCTCGCCATATGCGCAGTCACCATCCCGATAGCATCAGGAAAACGGTGCCCAGTTGGCACATGCATTCTGTCATGTATCTGGTCTGTCTTCTCATCATGAACTCTTGCACACACATTCTGGACTGCAATCCCCATAAGCCACTGCACCAATCACTGCACACAGCTGCTCCTCGTTTTCCACCGAACTGATTGCTGCAAACACCTGTTTCACATTTACCCACATGCATTTAAGCCACTCACACACACAGCCACCTTGCAAAGTCTTATCGTTCCATATGGTCGTAATTCTAAGCGTTTTTCTCTGTGTTGGATTATCTGTGTATGACTCTGGACTGTGTACCCCGTTGACGATTCCTGCTTCCTGCCATTGCGACCATTCCCTGTCTATCGAACTGTTTCCCGGATTACCTACGTTGTTCCTGTTTTCTGGTGATTATTCTGGCCTGTTGACGATTCAAATAAATGCTGCAAATGGATCCGCACGTCTCAGTCTGACTCCATGTGACACATTCACAGTAACCCTCTGCCACTTTGGATTTAAAGTTTACAGAATTGAAAGGGTTAATTAAAATCAACACACAGACACATACACACAATATTTAAAATTTTGACATCCAGTTTAATTTGTTAACATTAACTATATTAGTTAACATGAACAATAATTAAATAGCATTTATTAATGTTAATTAATATTAAGCTAAAAAAAAGTATTCATATATGATTAAAAGGTACATTAGTACATTTATTTATATTTGTTAAAAATATTTGTGGGTTCATGTATTAATAATACATTATAAGGGTATTCTTAAGGCATTATAATGAATGCATAATAAATTATAAAAAACCTTATAATATGTTGTATCATCTCATGAGCATTCATAAGAACAGTTTTAATGTATTAGAATTTTTTTTTTTTTATTATAGCTTTTATGAGTATGATTACCTCCTCATAGTTATAATGTATAAGTCTCATATTTTGCCATCTTACTGATGTCACTTTACTTAAAGCATACAAAGATCACTTATAAGTAATAATAATAATAATTCTCAAATAGCCATAAGATCAGGTATCAGATCAGATGAATGTATAATATGATCAGTTTAATTATTTTGATGGTACCCGTTAGACAGCTTTTTATAAGTAACTCTGCAACTGCATGTCAGCTAGCAGTAATTATTATTTGTTGTGGTAAATATATGCTAACACTGTATTTAGACAGTTCCCCAAAAGACAAACTGATTATAAGTAACTTTGCAAGAACATGAACCTTCTACTTAGCCTAACATTAAACTAAGTCTACACTGTAAGGAGTGTTAGTTGGTGAGAGTTAGTTGTTAATAGTCAATAGAATAGAATATAATGTAAAAAATAAATCTAATGTGATATAGTCCATTACAAATGAAGTAGGTTTAAAATGGTGTCTACTGTGTGTTATAAATAATCATAATCTTAAAAGTTATAACCTCTAATATTTAAGTATTATAATGTATGATAATTGTTGTTATGAATATTCATTGGATGATATAATATACGTTTTTTTATAATGCATTATGCGTTCATTATAATGCCTTAGAAATACCCTTATAATAGGGGCTTCATAGAAAGTGTTACCAAATCAGTGAGAGACAAACAAAACATTTCATAATTTTTCATTAAAAAAATCACAAATTTTTTTATGCTTTTTAGTGTTTATTTTAAAAATAGGTAAAAGTATTGTGACAGTACAGTACATAACAACTCCAAATAAATCTATGCATTCGTTTCTTTGTTGCACATTGAGAATGAACAGAATAGGATTAGAGGTAAAAATATTCCTTATCATGCGAGGACCTCTGGTGTTCATCCCTTGTATTACAGTCTTCATTTCTCCCTCTCTCACTTCTGGATACTTTTAATGTTTTTGGGGCCTCTGAGCATGATACAATTTTGATACCAAGCGTATTTTCTAAGAATGATTTGTTCTTCATATATACAAAGTTTTGAAGAGTTGGTATTAGGCACTTTAAAGATATAGAAAAATTAATGCAACTTTTTTTACTGTGACTTTTAAAAAATCACCACATCAACACCGTTCAAGATATCCAAAATCCGCTCACAATTTAGCATTTTGAGTATATTCTTATCATGTTGACAAAGTTTGGTGTGAACTTCTTGTTTCTGCTTTGTTTAGTATGATTTTATTTACAGCCTGATTTTTCCAAAAATCCACATTCAAATAAAAATACCCAACTTCTTGTTTATTATAGCTAATAAGTGTTAATTAGAAAGTTGTCCGGCTTGATGAGACCAATATATGTACCGAGTTTGGTGACTGTAGGCAAAACTAAACCCCCAACTTTTGTCAAAAGGTGGCGCTATAGAGTGCCTCCTCCACGCCCATTTATGGGCTTTTATCAGTGTCTAAATATCATTAATACAGATGTGTGTGTTGAGTTTCATGAAATTCCAAGTATTTTAAGTGGCTCGAAAACGCAAAAAACTAAAGTTAAAGTTTGACACGTTGCCATGGCAACATGATAAAAGTTATCGATAATGCCCTTCACAGATTCTCATCGGCCGTGTTTCGACATTATTGGGATGAAGTTTCAAGCAAATTGAGTAAAATTAAGAGGCTGATTTAAAAGCATTTAGAAAACGTTGCGCTTTCTGCTGCCAGTTGGTGGCGCTATAACTTTAACTCATAATAGTCACATCTCTGTGATTGGCATCAGACGGTGAACAAACTGCTGAAGTTTGGTCAAAATCAGACAAAGTGTGTTAAAGTTATTGGATACTTCCTGTTTCTCATTTCTCGCCATAACTTTGTCGCCCCGCCACGGCCAAACCGTTCGAAATATCAAAATTCCCCTGGCAATTTTGCGTCCCCAATGTCTTGAGATCATGCTGACCGAGTTTGGTGGCCATCGGTGGATACACCTAGGAGGAGTATATCAAATTCCATTGCATGCGCTTTTTAGACATCCCTGAATAGCTGACTTCCTGTTGGGCGAAGCACTGACTTTGAGCATGAAAGTTGTTCGGCCCGATGAGTTCTATATGTGTATGAATTTTGATAAATGTAGGTCAACCGGTGTGTGCTCCAGTGTCCCTCAAAAGTAAAAATTTTTAACGCTGTGCCACGCCCCCCCCAGGTGACCCCCCCATGTCAAAGTTTGTCCGGCCCTGATGGCCGCAGGTTCCAATGTGTGTGCAAAGTTTCAAGAGTTTTCGTGTATGTTAAGGGCCCCGAAATGACCCAAAACATTGATGAAATAATAATAATAATAATAATTAAAGCTGCAAGCAGCGATGAACGGGCCCTCGCACACGGGCTCACCGCCGACCGGTGGCTTTAGGAACACAGCAAATGGTGGGTAGTATGCTTTTAATACAGTAAAAATATGAGAAATATGTCAAAGTCACTTAAATGTGCCAAATTCCCTGCTGACAGCTGGTGGCGCTATGCCTATAACTGATTATTGGCATGTAGATGTGTTCAGGCCACCACTTTCATCAAACATATGAAGTTTGGTGCAGATTGACCTTGGTATGTTTGAGTTAGTGCAAGATATGATATATCCTGCTGCCAATAGGTGGCGCTATGATAATATCTGTATATTGGCCTTTAGATGTCTTCAGGCCAGGACTCTTACCAAACATGTGAAGTTTGAGGCAGATCAGACATTTTATGGCTGAGTTATAACAACTTTTATGTCCATGGCGAAACATCAAACTTTGTCAGGCCGCCATGGACACGCCCTTTAACGAAAACTCAAGATCTTCACAATTTAACATCTCTAAGGCCTCGAGATCAGACTGACCAAATATAATGTTAATATAATTAAATCTCTAGGAGGAGTTTGGTACAAGTCATTTCCTGTTGCCAACAGGTGGCGCTGTGATTATAATAGAATATAGGCCTTCAGATTGGTTCAGGCCAGGACTCTTATCGAACATGTGAAGTTTGAGGCAAATCGGACATTTTATGGCTGAGTTATAACAAGATTTATATCCATGGCGAGACCACGAAATTTGCCAGGCCGCCACAGACACGCCCTTCAACGAAAACTCAAGATCTTCGCAATTTAACATCGCTAAAGCCTTTTTATTAGACTGACCGATTTTGGTGTTGATCTGATTAAATCTCCAGGAGGAATTTGTTGCAGAGTACAGCATGACACTTCCTGGTGCCTGCAGGTGGCGCTATGAGTAAAACTGAATATGGGCATGTAGATGTCTTCAGGTCAGGAGTGTTATCACACATGTGAAGTTTGGGGCAGATCGGGCATTTTATGCCTGAGTTATAGCAACTTCCTTTTTCATGGCGAAACATCGAAATTTGCGAGGCCGCCACGGACACGCCCTCTGATGAAAACTCTAGATCTTCGCAATTTAACGTCACAAAGGGCTTTAGATTAGACTCACCAAATTTGGTGTTGATCCGAATAAATCTCTAGGAGGAGTTCGTTCAAGTATGACGCCTGAAAATGGCAAAAATGACACAAATTTTGCTAAGAAAATTAATAATAACCGACTTCCTGTTGGGTTTTGGATTTTGTCCCAGGAGGCTTTTTTGTAGGTATTGGTGAGTTACATGTGTGTACCGATTTGCGTGCATGTACGTGAATCACAGCTGAATGCGCACACCGCGGAACGTGTAAAGGTGGCGCTATTGAGCCATTTTGCCACACCCACTTCTGCAACCCATATCAGACGTCCATTTTCGCCAGGTTTGATGTGTGTGCAAAGTTTCATGAGTTTTCGGGTATGTTTAGGCCCTCAAAAATGCGATTCATTCCGGAGAAGAAGAATAATAATAATTAAAGCTGCAAGCAGCGATGAACGGGCCCTCGCACCCGGGCTCACCGCCGACCCGTGGCTTTAGGAAAACAGCAAATGGTGGGCAGTATGATTTTAATACATTAAATGTAGGAAAAATAGATCAAAGTCACTTAAATGTGCCAAACTTCCTGCTGCCAGCTGGTGGCGCTATGCCTATAACTGATTATTGGCATGTAGATGTGTTCAGGCCAGCACTTTCATCAAACATATGAAGTTTGGTGCAGATTGACCTTGGTATGTTTGAGTTAGTGCAAGATATGATATATCCTACTGCCAATAGGTGGCGCTATGATAATATCTGAATATTTGCCTTTAGATGTCTTCAGGCCAGGACTTTTACCAAACATGTGAAGTTTGAGGCAGATCGGACATTTTATGGCTGAGTTATAACAACTTCTATGTCCATGGCGAAACATCAAACTTTGTCAGGCCACCAAGGACACACCCTTTGACGAAAACTCAAGATCTTCACAATTTAACATCTCTAAGGCCTCTAGATCAGACTGTCCAAATATAATGTTGATATCATTAAATCTCTAGGAGGAGTTTGGTACAAGTCATTTCCTGATGCCAACAGGTGGCGCTGTGATTTTAATAGAATATTTGCCTTCAGATTGGTTCAGGCCAGGACTCTTATCAAACATGGGAAGTTTGAGGCAAATCGGACATTTTATGGCTGAGTTATAACAAGTTTTATATCCATGGCGAGACCTCGAAATTTGTCAGGCCGCCACGGACACGCCCTTCAACGAAAACTCAAGATCTTCACAATTTAACATCACTAAAGCCTTTTTATTAGACTGACCAATTTTGGTGTTGATCTGATTAAATCTCTTGGAGGAGTTTGTTGCAGAGTACAGAATGACACTTCCTGTTGCCAGCAGGTGGCGCTATGAGTAAAACTGAATATGGGCATGTAGATGTCATCAGGTCAGGAGTGTTATCACACATGAGAAGTTTGGGAAAGATCGGACATTGTATGCCTGAGTTATAGCAACTTCCTTTTTCATGGCGAAACATCGAAATTTGCGAGGCCGCCACGGACACGCCCTCTGATGAAAACTCTAGATCTTCACAATTTAACGTCACAAAGGGCTTTAGAATAGACTCTGCAAATTTGGCGTTGATCCGAATAAATCTCTAGGAGGAGTTCGTTCAAGTACGACGCCTGAAAATGGCAAAAATGACACAAATTTTGTTGAGAATATTAATATTAACCGACTTCCTGTTGGGTTCCGGATTTTGCTCCAAGAGGCTTTTTTGTAGGTTGTGGTGTGTTACATGTGTGTACCGATTTCCGTGCATGTACGTGAATCACAGCTGAAAGCGCTCACCGCTGAACGTCTAAAGGTGGCGCTGTGGAGCCATTTTGCCACACCCACTTCTGAAACCCTAATCAGACGTAAATTTTCGCCAGGTTTGATGTGTGTGCAAAGTTTTGTGAGTTTTCGGGAATGTTTAGGTCCTCTAAAATGCGATTCATTTTGGAGAAGAATAATAATAATAATAATAATAATTAAAGCTGCAAGCAGCGATGAACGGGCCCTCGCACACGGGCTCACCGCCGACCGGTGGCTTTAGGAACACAGCAAATGGTGGGTAGTATGCTTTTAATACAGTAAAAATAGGAGAAATATGTCAAAGTCACTTAAATGTGCCAAATTTCCTGCTTCCAGCTGGTGGCGCTATGCCTATAACTGATTATTGGCATGTAGATGTGTTCAGGCTGGCACTTTCATCAAACATATAAAGTTTGGTGCAGATTGACCTTGGTATGTTTGAGTTAGTGAAATATATGATATATCCTGCTGCCAACAGGTGGCGCTATGATAATATCTGAATATTGGCCTTTAGGTGTCTTCAGGCCAGGACTCTTACAAAACCTGTGAAGTTTGAGGCAGATCGGACATTTTATGGCTGAGTTATAACAACTTCTATGTCCATGGCGAAACATCAAACTTTGTGATGCCGCCACGGACACGCCCTTTAACGAAAACTCAAGTTCTTCGCAATTTAACATCTCTAAGACCTCTAGATCAGACTGACTGAAGATAATGTTGATATCATTAAATCTCTAGGAGGAGTTTGCTACAAGTAATTTCCTATTGCCAACAGGTGGCGCTGTGATTATAATAGAATATTGGCCTTCAGATGTGTTCAGGCCAGGACTCTTATCGAACATGTGAAGTTTGAGGCAAATCGGACATTTTATGGCTGAGTTATAACAAGTTTTATATCCATGGCGAGACCACGAAATTTGCCAGGCCGCCACGGACACACCCTTCAACGAAAACTCAAGATCTTCACAATTTAACATCGTTAAAGCCTTTTTATTAGACTGACCGATTTTGGTGTTGATCTGATTAAATCTTTTGGAGGAGTTTGTTGCAGAGTACAGCATGACACTTCCTGGTGCCAGCAGGTGGCGCTATGAGTAAAACTGAATATGGGCATGTAGATGTCATCAGGTCAGGAGTGTTATCACACATGTGAAGTTTGGGGCAGATCGGGCATTTTATGCCTGAGTTATAGCAACTTCCTTTTTCATGGCGAAGCATCGAAATTTGCGAGGCCGCCACGGACACGCCCTCTGATGAAAACTCTAGATCTTCGCAATTTAACGTCACAAAGGGCTTTAGATTAGACTCACCAAATTTGCCGTTGATCCGAATAAATCTCTAGGAGGAGTTCGTTCAAGTATGACGCCTGAAAATGGCAAAAATTACACAAATTTTGCTAAGAAAATAAAAAATAACCGACTTCCTGTTGGGTGTCAAATTTTGCTCCAAGAGGCTTTTTTGTAGGTATTGGTGAGCTACATGTGTGTACCGATTTTCGTGCATGTACGTGAATCACAACTGAAAGCGCACACCGCGGAACGTGTAAAGGTGGCGCTATCGAGCCATTTTGCCACACCCACTTCTGCAACCCATATCAGACGTAAATTTTCGCCAGGTCTGATGTGTGTGCGAAGTTTCATGAGTTTTCGGGTATGTCTAAGCCCTCAAAAATGCGATTCATTTTGGAGAATAATAATAATAATAATAATAATAATAAACGAAGCAGATCCAATAGGGTCCTCACACCATCGGTGCTCGGGCCCTAATAATTAAAGCTGCGAGCAGCGATGAACGGGCCCTCGCACCCGGGCTCACCGCCGACCGGTGGCTTCAGGAAAACAGCAAACGGTGGGCAGTATGCTTTTAATACAGTAAATGTAGGAGAAATATGTCAAAGTCACTTAAATGTGCCAAACTTGCCGCTGCCAGCTGGTGGCACAATGCCTATAACTGATTATTGGCATGTAGATGTGTTCAGGCCACCACTATTATCAAACATATGAAGTTTGGTGCAGATTGACCTTGGCATGTTTGAGTTAGTGAAATATATGAGATATCCTGCTGCCAACAGGTGGCGCTATGATAATATCTGAAAATTGGTCTTTAGGTGTCTTCAGGCCAGGACTCTTACCAAACCTGTGAATTTTGTGGCAGATCAGACATTTTCAGGCTAAGTTATAACCACTTCTATGTCTATGCAGAAACATCAAACTTTGTCAGGCCACCACGGACATGCCCTTTAATGAAAACTCAAGATCTTCACAATTTAACAACTCTAAGGCTTCAAGATCAGACAGACCAAATATAATGTTGATTTAACTAAATGCAATCAATGCAAGGACTTCAGATAAATGCCAACTGTGAACCAGTATGCTACAAATGATGATAAGAACATGATTCATGATGATAGCAAAATGTTATTATTGCTTCCTTTACATCCACCACTTCTGCTTAAATGTCATTGTTACCTATCTGTACAATTTTTGTGTGGATATTGCTTTGCTGGTGACTCCTGTTATAAGACATCACTCTTAAGTGCTACATAACTAAGAATCAATAAGGAAGACGGTGCCCAGTTGGCACATGCATTCACAGTAATCCTCTGCTAGTTTGGATTTTAAGTTTACAGAATTGAAAGGGTTACACTTTAAAATCAACACACAGACACATACACACAAAATATAAAATGTTGCCATCCAGTTTCATTTGTTAAAATTAACTATATTAGTTAACATGACCAATAAATAAATAGCATTTATTAATGTTAATTAATATTAAGCTAAAAAAAAGTATTCATATAAAGTTTATGTACTGTGAATTAACATGAACATGAACACAGTTCATGTGGGTGTACAGCAATACACAATAAAGTGCTCTATAAACTCTTCATTCTTTCAAAATATCTTTAAAAATCAAGTTTAGTATTTTAACGGGGTAATATATATATATATTTATAACTGATCTTAAAATTATGGTTTTCAGATGTTTTGAAGAGATAACAGTAACTTTTGTTTTGTTGTCAAAGTTTGTCATAATTTTTTATTATTATTATTTTATATTCAATAAATAACACTATGTAAATATTGTCTATCAATGAAGATAAATTGATCATGCTAAAAAGTTGTATTTTTTTTAAATCTTTTGCTACGTGACTGAATAGGACAAGTTCATGGTACAGTTAAGTAAAAAATAAATAAAAAACAACAACTGCAAAATACGAACAATGAAAGACAAAGTGACCCTTTATATTTTCTCAAAATATCAGACTCTCAAAGATCAGACATATTTATGTAATTAAAATACATATGTGCATTTTTTGTTCAAAGATGGTCTGTAGGATGGCTCTCTACTCTGTCACCCTCTCTGCCTCTCACCCCTCCCCCCTGCAATAATGAGCTTCTCTGTGCCTGACTGAACGCACACACATACTGTAGAGACATTCACCAGAGTGACAGCAGGTTTCTGAGTTATTTTTTTAATTTTCTTTAATTCATTGAAGCTTGTATAAAATTTATATTTCCAGCACTTGCTCAGAATGATTAGATCTCTGTGTGAAAAAAGTTTTAAAGAGTTTGGATGCTGCACTTTAAAGATATAAAAAATTAGGGTTATGTTTTTTACTATATCTTTAAAAAATCACCACGTCAACACCGTTCGAGATATCCAAAATCCGCTCGCAATTTAACATCTTCAGAATCTTCTCTTCATGTTAAAAAAGTTTGGTGTGAACAGCTGGTTGTTCTTAGGAGTAGTGTGAATTTGTTTACTACCTGATTTTTCAAAAAAATCCACCTTCAAATCAAAATAGCCGGCTTTCTGTTGGTCTTAGCTAATGAGTTTGATTTAGAAAGTTGTCCAGATTGATGAGAACAATATATGTACAGAGTTTGGTGACTGTAGGAAAAACTAACCCCCCAACTTTTGTCAAAAGATGGCGCTATAGAGTGCCTGCTCCACGCCCATTTATGACCTTTTGCCAGTGTCTAACTATCATTAATATTGATGTGTGTGTTGAGTTTCATGAAATTCTAAGCATGTTATCTGCCTCGAAAAGACAGGAATGTAATTTTAAAGTTTGACACGTTGCCATGGCAACAGCATTTGATTTATCATCGACCCCTTTACATATTCTTTATCGGCCGTGTTTTGACATGATTTTGATGAAGTTTAAAGAAAATCGAGTAAAATTAAGAGGCTGATTTCAAAGCATTTTGAAAATGACACACTTCCTGCTGCCAGTTGGTGGCGCTATAACTTTGACTCATAATAGTCACATTTATGGAATCGGCATCATACAACGAACAATCTGGTGAAGTTTCATCAGAATCAGGCAATGTGTGCAACAGTTATTAGACACTTCCTGTTTCTCATTTCTCGCCATAACTTTGTCGCCTTGCCACGGCCAAACCGTTCGAGATATCAAAAATCTCCTCGCAATTTAGCGTCCCCAATGTCTTGAGATCATGCTGACCGAGTTTGGTGACAATCCCATGGAATTCCTGGGAGGAGTACGTTAAATTCCAGAGCATGCGCTTTTTAAACAGCCCTAAATATCTCACTTCCTGTTGCGTGGAGCCCATGACATAGAGTACAAAAGTTGTTCAGCTCGATGAGTTCTATATGTGTACCGAGTTTCATATCAATACGCGCAAGTATGTGTGCGCAGTACATCAAGTTTTCAAACTGTGTTCCAGGGGGCGCTGTAGAGGCCCTGAACCACGCCCGGGTCCCAGCCTCTGTGGCGTCCGGACGACGGCAGATTCCGACGTGTGTGCAAATTTTCAAGAGTTTTTGAGTATGTTAAGGCCCCCAAAAGTGCCCCAACGGTTGAAAAAAAAAAAAAAAAAAAAAAAAAAAAAAAAAAAAAAAACAAATAAGAATCCTTAGAAGAACAATAGGGCCTTCGCCCTTTTGGGCTCGGGCCCTAATAAGAAACGGAGCAGATCCAATAGGGTCCTCACACCATCGGTGCTCGGGCCCTAATAATTAAAGCTGCAAGCAGCGATGACCGGGCCCTCGCCGACTGTGCAGTCGCCATCCCGATAGCATCAGGAAAACGGTGCCCAGTTGGCACATGCATTCACAGTAACCATTTGGACTAACCGTAACTGTCTTTCCTCCTCTCTGACTCTTTCTCTTACCACCCATCCCCCCTCCTTACACTCAGCCACTTACCACACAAACAAGAGTGCAGAGCAGAGTGAGATCAGATATGTTTTTTTTATTTTCTTTCATTCGTGGAGTTTTGTATAATTATGAAATGTACTGTGTTTGATCAGAATGAATCGTTATTTTTTTGGAAAAAAAGTTTCAAAGAGTTAGGATGCTGCACTTTAAATATATAATAAATCATTGAAAATTGAAAATGGAAAATGAAATTCTATGCACGCTATCTGCCTCAAAAACACAGGAAACAAATATTTGAATTTATTTTTTGTTTTATTTATTTGCCATGGCAACAGCATTTGATGCATCAGGGACGCCCTTTACAGACTCTCATCGGCAGTGTTTTTACATTATTCTGATGAAGTTTGAAGAAAATCGATTACAAATATACTGTTCGTTGTTCGTTCGTGTTTGTTAGTTCATTAACCATTGTTAACAAAAGAGACCCTATTTTAAATAGTTACCATGTTTTATGGTCTACAAGCATTTTTAAATAGTATTTTAATAATCTATAAGCATCTGTGAAATAATTATAAACAAATATATTAAAAATAAATACATATTAACTTAGTTGATTTGTTTGGTACGGTGCCCGCCAGGGGACACCTTCGGTTCACTTATGTTTGTCGTGGCCACGACATATAAACTCGTGGGAACATGATATTATGTTGTGGCCACGAGATATTAATTCGTGGGAACGTCATATTAACTCGTGGGAACGTGATATTATGTCGTGGCCACGAGATCATTTTGTCGAGGTAACGACATCCTTATGTCGTGGCCACAAGATGCGATGATGAGGGAACGAGATCCATTTCTCGTGGCCACGACTTATTATGTTGAGGAAACAACATGCATTTCTCGTGGGCACGAGTTTTAATGCATAAACAAACCTGCGTGACCATAGTAACCCAGGATTAACCTATCAGAGATAGGTTTATTAATATTTTATTTTTAATTTAGAAATTATTATATTAATTGTTACAGAAATTAATACAATATTAAATTATTATATTAACAATGGGCGATGCTGTATATGCGAATGCTGATGCTGTCTGTGCGCGATGTAGACAGTATATTCAAAAGTTTATCATGAATAAATATTACATAAAGTACATCAAATAAAATAGCCCTACAGGAAACATTTTATCCCACAGTCTTGTCCATTAACTGATCCTCCTCTTTCCGTAATATTTTTATTATTCGTTTATATTCGTTATTTTCCCCTTCATTTCGATCTCCTTAACGTTCTGAATGTAGGTTCTATGACTGGGATTTTTTCAGTTCAAAGGCTGAATTTAACATATATTGTATTTTATTTAGTCTAATTAATAGACAAATATAGTGTTTCAGTGAAGAGTGAATTATTCACGTAGTTTCATTTGGAAATCATTTATCGTCACACCGTAAAATAGGCCTATTTTATTTTATTTTATTTTTATTTTTAATAATTTCTATTATTATTAATTCTTATAATTAGCCCATTATTGTAGGCCTATATATTTATCTATTTTCGTTTATATTCGTTTTCCCCCTTCATTTTCATCTCTTTACTTAACGTATATGGAAATGATAGGCTACTGTAAATGCTTGACATGACTGATTTTGACTGGAATGTAGTTTAAAGGTTGAATTGAACATATTTTTATTTTGTTTCGTCTAAGATACTAGACTATATAATACTATACTGTTCACTGACGAATGAATCATTCACGTAGTGAAACGAATATAAATGAAAATAAAAATATATACAATAATAATAATAATTATAATTAAAGCTGCAAGCAGCGATGAACGGGCCCTCGCACACGGGCTCACCGCCGACCGGTGGCTTTAGGAACACAGCAAATGGAAAACAGCAAATGTGCCAAATTTCCTGCTGCCAGCTGGTGGCGCTATGCCTATAACTGATTATTGGCATGTAGATGTGTTCAGGCCACCACTTTCATCAAACATATGAAGTTTGGTGCAGATTGACCTTGGTATGTTTGAGTTAGTGAAAGACATGATATATCTTGCTGCCAACAGGTGGCGCTATGATAATATCTGAATATTGGCCTTTAGGTGTCTTCAGGCCAGGACTCTTACCAAACCTGTGAAGTTTGAGGCAGATCGGACATTTTATGGCTGAGTTATAACAACTTCTATGTCCATGGCGAAACATCAAACTTTGTCACGCCGCCACAGACACGCCCTTTAACGAAAACTCAAGATCTTCGCAATTTAACATCTCTAAGGCCTCTAGATCAGACTGACCAAATATAATGTTGATATCATTAAATCTCTAGGAGGAGTTTGATACAAGTCATTTCCTGTTGCCAACAGGTGGCGCTGTGATTATAATAGAATATTGGCCTTCAGATTTGTTCAGGCCAGGACTCTTATCGAATATGTGAAGTTTGAGGCTAATTGGACATTTTATGGCTGAGTTATAATAAGTTTTATATCCATGGCGAGAACTCGAAATTTGTCAGGCCGCCACGGACACGCCCTTCAACGAAAACTCAAGATCTTCGCAATTTAACATCACTAAAGCCTTTATATTAGACTGACCGATTTTGGTGTTGATCTGTATAAATTTCTAGGAGGAGTTTGTTGTAGAGTACAGCATGACACTTCCTGTTGCCTGCAGGTGGCGCTATGACTATAACTGAATATGGGCATGTAGATGTCTTCAGGTCAGGAGTGTTATCACACATGTGAAGTTTGGGACAGATCGGACATTTTATGCCTAAGTTATAGCAACTTCCTTTTTCATGGCGAAACATCGAAATTTGCGAGGCCGCCACGGACACGCCCTCCGATGAAAACTCTAGATCTTCACAATTTAACGTCACAAAGGGCTTTAGATTAGACTCACCAAATTTGGTGTTGATCGGAATAAATCTCTAGGAGGAGTTCGTTCAAGTATGACACCTGAAAATGGCAAAAATGACACAAATTTTGCTGAGAAAATTAATAATAACCGACTTCCTGTTGGGTTTCGGATTTTATCTCAAGAGGCTTTTTTGTAGGTATTGGTGTGTTACATATGTGTACCGATTTTTGTGCATGTACGATAATCACAGCTGAATGCGCACACCGCGGAACGTGTAAAGGTGGCGCTATTGAGCCATTTTGCCACACCCACTTCTGCAACCCATATCAGATGTCCATTTTCGCCAGGTCTGATGTGTGTGCAAAGTTTTGTTAGTTTTCGGGTATGTTTAGGCCCTCAAAAATGCGATTCATTCCGGATAAGAAGAATAATAATAATAATAATTAAAGCTGCAAGCAGCGATGAACGGGCCCTCGCACCCGGGCTCACCGCCGACCAGTGGCTTTAGGAAAACAGTAAACGGTGGGCAGTATGCTTTTAATACAGTAATAATAGTAGAAATATGTCAAAGTCACTTAAATGTGCCAAATTTCCCGCTGCCAGCTGGTGGCGCTATGCCTATAACTGATTATTGGCATGTAGATGTGTTCAGGCCACCACTTTCATCAAACATATGAAGTTTGGTGCAGATTGACCTTGGTATGTTTGAGTTAGTGAAAGATATGATATATCCTGCTGCCAACAGGTGGCGTTATGATAATATCTGAATATTGGCCTTTAGGTGTCTTCAGTCCAGGACTCTTAACAAACCTGTGAAGTTTGAGGCAGATCGGACATTTTATGGCTGAGTTATAACAACTTCTATGTCCATGGCAAAACATCAAACTTTGTCACGCCGCCACAGACACGCCCTTTACTGAAGACTCAAGATCTTCGCAATTTAACATCTCTAAGGCCTCTAGATCAGACTGACCAAATATAATGTTGATATCATTAAATCTCTAGGAGGAGTTTGATAGAAGTCATTTCCTGTTGCCAACAGGTGGCGCTGTGATTATAATAGAATATTGGTCTTCAGATGTGTTCAGGCCAGGACTCTTATCGAATATGTGAAGTTTGAGGCAAATCGGACATTTTATGGCTGAGTTATAACAACTTCTATGTCCATGGCAAAACATCAAATTTTTTCAGGCCGCCACGGACACGCCCTTTACCGAAAACTCAAGATCTTCACAATTTAACATCACTAAGGCCTTTATATTAGACTGACCGATTTTGGAGTTGATCTGTATAAATCTCTAGGAGGAGTTGGTTGTAGAGTACAGCATGACACTTCCTGTTGCCTGCAGGTGGCGCTATGACTATAACTGAATATGGGCATGTAGATGTCTTCAGGTCAGGAGTGTTATCACACATGTGAAGTTTGGGACAGATCGGACATTTTATGCCTAAGTTATAGCAACTTCCTTTTTCATGGCGAAACATCGAAATTTGCGAGGCCGCCACGGACACGCCCTCCGATGAAAACTCTAGATCTTCACAATTTAACGTCACAAAGGGCTTTAGATTAGACTCGCCAAATTTGGTGTTGATCGGAATAAATCTCTAGGAGGAGTTCGTTCAAGTATGACACCTGAAAATGGCAAAAATGACACAAATTTTGCTGAGAAAATTAATAATAACCGACTTCCTGTTGGGTTTCGGATTTTATCTCATGAGGCTTTTTTGTAGGTATTGGTGTGCTACATGTGTGTACCGATTTTTGTGCATGTACGATAATCACAGCTGAATGCGCACACCGCGGAACGTGTAAAGGTGGTGCTATTGAGCCATTTTGCCACACCCACTTCTGCAACCCATATCAGACGTCCATTTTCGCCAGGTCTGATGTGTGTGCGAAGTTTCGTTAGTTTTCGGGTATGTCTAGGCCCTCAAAAATGCGATTCATTCCGGATAAGAATAATAATAATAATAATAAACGGAGCAGATTCAATAGGGTCCTCACACCATCGGTGCTCGGGCCCTAATTAAAGCTGCAAGCAGCGATGAACGGGCCCTCGCACACGGGCTCACCGCGGACCGGTGGCTGTAGGAACACAGCAAATGGTGGGTAGTATGCTTTTAATACAGTAAAAATAGGAGAAATATGTCAAAGTCACTTAAATGTGCCAAATTTCCTGCTGCCAGCTGGTGGCGCTATGCCTATAACTGATTATTGGCATGTAGATGTGTTCAGGCCACCACTTTCATCAAACATATGAAGTTTGGTGCAGATTGACCTTGGTATGTTTGAGTTAGTGAAAGATATGATATATCTTGCTGCCAACAGGTGGCGCTATGATAATATCTGAATATTGGCCTTTAGGTGTCTTCAGGCCAGGACTCTTACCAAACCTGTGAAGTTTGAGGCAGATCGGACATTTTATGGCTGAGTTATAACAACTACTATGTCCATGGCGAAACATCAAACTTTGTCACGCCGCCACAGACACGCCCTTTAACGAAAACTCAAGATCTTCGCAATTTAACATCTCTAAGGCCTCTAGATCAGACTGACCAAATATAATGTTGATATCATTAAATCTCTAGGAGGAGTTTGATACAAGTCATTTCCTGTTGCCAACAGGTGGCGCTGTGATTATAATAGAATATTGGCCTTCAGATTTGTTCAGGCCACGACTCTTATCTAATATGTGAAGTTTGAGGCAAATCGGACATTTTATGGCTGAGTTATAACAAGTTTTATATCCATGGCGAGACCTCGAAATTTGTCAGGCCGCCACGGACACGCCCTTTACCGAAAACTCAAGATCTTCACAATTTAACATCGCTACGGCCTTTATATTAGACTGACCGATTTTGGTGTTGATCTGAATAAATCTCTAGGAGGAGTTGGTTGTAGAGTACAGCATGACACTTCCTGTTGCCTGCAGGTGGCGCTATGACTATAACTGAATATGGGCATGTAGATGTCTTCAGGTCAGGAGTGTTATCACACATGTGAAGTTTGGGACAGATAGGACATTGTATGCCTGAGTTATAGCAACTTCCTTTTTCATGGCGAAACATCGAAATTTGCGAGGCCGCCACGGACACGCCCTCCGATGAAAACTCTAGATCTTCACAATTTAACGTCACAAAGGGCTTTAGACTAGACTCAGCAAATTTGGCGTTGATCTGAATAAATCTGTAGGAGGAGTTCGTTCAAGTACGACACCTGAAAAAGGCAAAAATGACACAAATTTTGTTGAGAATATTAATATTAACCGACTTCCTGTTGGGTTCCGGATTTTGCTCCAAGAGGCTTTTTTGTAGGTTTTGGTGTGTTACATGTGTGTACCGATTTCCGTGCATGTACGTGAATCACAGCTGAAAGCGCACACCGCTGAACGTCTAAAGGTGGCGCTGTCGAGCCATTTTGCCACACCCACTTCTGAAACCCAAATCAGACGTAAATTTTCGCAAGGTTTGATGTGTGTGCAAAGTTTTGTGAGTTTTCGGGAATGTTTAGGTCCTCTAAAATGCGATTCACTTTGGAGAATAATAATAATAATAATAATAATAATAATAATAATAAACGGAGCAGATTCAATAGGGTCCTCACACCATCGGTGCTCGGGCCCTAATAATAATAAACGGAGCAGATTCAATAGGGTCCTCACACCATCGGTGCTCGGGCCCTAATAATAATCCTTAGAAAAACAATAGGGCCTTCGCCCATTCTGGGCTCGGGCCCTAATTAAAGCTGCAAGCAGCGATGAACGGGCCCTCGCACCCGGGCTCACCGCCGACCGGTGGCTTTAGGAAAACAGCAAACGTTGGGCAGTGTGCTTTTAATACAGTAAATATATGAGAAATATGTCATAAGTCATTTAAATGTGCCAAACTTCCCATTGGCAGCTGGTGGCGCTATGCCTATAAATAGCATGTAGATGTGTTCAGGCCAGCACTATTATCAAACATATGAAGTTTGGTGCAGATTGATCTTGGTATGTTTGAGTTAGTGAAAGATATGATATATCCTGGTGTGAACAGGTGGCGCTATGATAATATCTGAATATTGGCCTTTAGGTGTCTTCAGGCCAGGACTCTTACCAGACCTCTGAAGTTTGAGGCAGATCAGACATTTAATGGCTGAGTTATTACACCTATGTCCATGGCAAAACATCAAACTTTGTCAGGCCGCCACGGACACGCCCTTTACTGAAACTCAAGATCTTCACAATTTAACATCTCTAAGGCCTCTAGATCAGACTGACCAAATATAATGTTGATTTCATTAAATGTCTAGGAGGAGTTTGCTATAAACCTAATCCCCTGCAAGGACTTCAGATAATGCCAACTGTGAACCAAATGTGAACATATTCACTATATTCTGATGATGATGATAAGAACATGTAATTCATGATGATAACAAAATGTTATTATTGCTTGCATTACATTCACCACTTCTGCTTAAATCGTTACCTATCTGTACAATTTGTATGTGGATATTGCTTTGCTGGTGACTCCTGTTATAAGACATCACTCTTAAGCGCTACATAACTAAGAATCAATTAGGAAAACGGTGCCCAGTTGGCAAATGCATTCACAGTAACCCTCTGCTAGTTTGGATTTTAAGTTTACTGAATTGAAAGGGTTACACTTTTAAATCAACACAGAGACACACAAAATATAAAATGTTGCCATCCAGTTTCATTTGTTAACATTAACTATATTAGTTAACATGAACAATAATTAAATAGCATTTATTAATGTTAATTAATATTAAGCTAAAAAAAAAGTATTCATATATTGTTTAAAGGTAAATTAGTTTATGTACTGTGAATTAACATGAACAGGAACACAGTTCATGTGGGTGTACAGCAATACACAAAGTGCTCTATAAACGCTTAATTCTTTAAAAATATCTTTAATAATCAAGTTGAGTGTTTTAATGGGGCGATATATATATAACTGATCTTAAAATGATGGTTTTCGGATGTTTTGAACAGATAACAGCAAAGTTTGTTTTGTTGTCAAAGTTTGTCTTGAAATTTTTAATTATTATAATTTTATATTCAATAAATAACACTATGAAAATATTGTCAATGAACAATGAACAATGAAGATTATTCACTCATGCTTAAAAGTTGTATTTTTCTTAATCTTTTGCTATGTGACTGAATAGGACAAGTTCATGGTACAGTTCAGTAAAAATAAATAAAAAACAACAACTGCAAAATACAAACAATGAAAGATTTAATGACCCTTTATATTTTCTCAAAATATCAGACATATTTATTTCGATTACGCTACAGCAATGTGCATCTTCCTCAAAGATGGTCTTAAGCAAAACAGCATGTTCCACTGGTCTCTCTCCCTTACACCCCTCCCCCCTTCAGTCACTCTTCAGTGACTCAATGGTGAATGAACACAGACAGGCACAGGCAGAGTGACAGCAGGTTTCTAATTTCTTTTTTTAATTTTCTTTAATTCATAGAAGCTTGTATAAAATTGATATTTACACCACTTGCTCAGAATGATAAGATCTCTGTGTGAAAAAAGTTGTAAAGAGTTTGGATGCTGCACTTTAAAGATATAAAAAAATTACGGTTATGTTTTTTTCCTACATCTTTAAAAAATCACCACGTCAACACCGTTCAAGATATCCCAAATTCGCTCGCAATTTAACATCTTCAGAATCTTCTCTTCATGTTAAAAAAGTTTGGTGTGAATACCTTATTTTTCTTAGAAGGAGTGTGAATTTGTTTACAGCCTGATTTTTCCAAAAATCCACATTCAAATCAAAATAGCCGGCTTCCTGTTGGTCTTAGCTAATGAGTTTGATTTAGAAAGTTGTCCAGATTGATGAGAACAATATATGTACAGAGTTTGGTGACTGTAGGAAAAACTAACCCCCCAACTTTTGTCAAAAGATGGCGCTATAGAGTGCCTGCTCCACGCCCATTTATGACCTTTTGCCAGTGTCTAACTATAATTAATATTGATGTGTGTGTTGAGTTTCATGAAATTCTAAGCATGATATCTGCCTCGAAAAGACAGGAATGTAATTTTAAAGTTTGACACGTTGCCATGGCAACAGCATTTGATTTATCATCGACCCCTTTACATATTCTTTATCGGCCGTGTTTTGACATGATTTTGATGAAGTTTAAAGAAAATCGAGTAAAATTAAGAGGCTGATTTCAAAGCATTTTGAAAATGACACGTTTCCTGCTGCCAGTTGGTGGCGCTATAACTTTGACTCATAATAGTCACATTTATGGAATCGGCATCATACAAGGAACAAACTGGTGAAGTTCCATCAGAATCAGGCAATGTGTGCAACAGTTATTAGACACTTCCTGTTTCTCATTTCTCGCCATAACTTTGTCGCCTTGCCACAGCCAAACCGTTCGAGATATCAAAAATCTCCTCGCAATTTAGCGTCCCCAATGTCTTGAGATCATGCTGACCGAGTTTGGTGACAATCCCATGGAATTCCTGGGAGGAGTACGTTAAATTCCAGAGCATGCGCTTTTTAAACAGCCCTAAATATCTCACTTCCTGTTGCGTGGAGCCCATGACATAGAGTACAAAAGTTGTTCAGCTCGATGAGTTCTATGTGTGTACCGAGTTTCATATCAATACGCGCAAGTATGTGTGCGCAGTACATCAAGTTTTCAAACTGTGTTCCAGGGGGCGCTGTAGAGGCCCTGAACCACGCCCGGGTCCCAGCCTCTGTGGCGTCCGGACGACGGCAGATTCTGACGTGTGTGCAAATTTTCAAGAGTTTTTGAGTATGTTAAGGCCCCCAAAAGTGCCCCAACGGTTGAAAAAAAAAAAAAAAAAAAAAAAAAATAAGAATCCTTAGAAGAACAATAGGGCCTTCGCCCTTTTGGGCTCGGGCCCTAATAATAATCCTTAGAAAAACAATAGGGCCTTCGCCCTTTTGGGCTCGGGCCCTAATTAAAGCTGCAAGCAGCGATGAACGGGCCCTCGCACCAGGGCTCACCGCCGACCGGTGGCTTTAGGAAAACAGCAAACGGTGGGCAGTATGCTTTTAATACAGTAAATGTAGGAAAAATATGTCATAAGTCATTTAAATGTGCCAAACTTGCCGCTGCCAGATGGTGGCGCTATGCCTGTAACTAATTATTGGCATGTAGATGTGTTCAGGCCAGCACTATTATCAAACATATGAAGTTTGGTGCAGATTGACCTTGGTATGTTTGAGTTAGTGAAAGATATGAGATATCCTGCTGCCAACAAGTGGCGCTATGATAATATCTGAATATTGGTCTTTAGGTGTCTTCAGGCCAGGACTCTTACCAAACCTGTGAATTTTAAGGCAGATCAGACATTTTATGGCTAAGTTATAACAACTTCTATGTCTATGCAGAAACATCAAACTTTGTCAGGCCACCACGGACATGCCCTTTAATGAAAACTCAAGATCTTCACAATTTAACATCTCTAAGGCCTCAAGATCAGACTGACCAAATATAATGTTGATTTAATTAAATGCAATCAATGCAAGGACTTCAGATAAATGCCAACTGTGAACCAGTATGCTACAAATTCCCTATTTTCTGATGATGATGATAAGAACATGTAATTCATGATGATAGCAAAATGTTATTATTGCTTCCTTTACATCCACCACTTCTGCTTAAATGTCATTGTTACCTATCTGTACAATTTTTGTGTGGATATTGCTCTGCTGGTGACTCCTCCTGTTATAAGACATCACTCTTAAGCGCTACATAACTAAGAATCAATAAGGAAGACGGTGCCCAGTTGGCACATGCATTCACAGTAACCCTCTGCTAGTTTGGATTTTAAGTTTACAGAATTGAAAGGGTTACACTTTAAAATCAACACACAGACACATACACACAAAATATAAAATGTTGCCATCCAGTTTCATTTGTTAAAATTAACTATATTAGTTAACATGACCAATAAATAAATAGCATTTATTAATGTTAATTAATATTAAGCTAAAAAAAAGTATTCATATAAAGTTTATGTACTGTGAATTAACATGAACATGAACACAGTTCATGTGGGTGTACAGCAATACACAAAGTGCTCTATAAACGCTTAATTCTTTCAAAATATCTTTAAAAATCAAGTTGAGTGTTTTAATGGGGCGATATATATATAACTGATCTTAAAATGATGGTTTTCGGATGTTTTGAACAGATAACAGCAAAGTTTGTTTTGTTGTCAAAGTTTGTCTTGAAATTTTTAATTATTATAATTTTATATTCAATAAATAACACTATGAAAATATTGTCTACAATGAAGATTATTCACTCATGCTTAAAAGTTGTATTTTTCTTAATCTTTTGCTATGTGACTGAATAGGACAAGTTCATGGTACAGTTCAGTAAAAATAAATAAAAAACAACAACTGCAAAATACAAACAATGAAAGATTTAATGACCCTTTATATTTTCTCAAAATATCAGACATATTTATGTCGATTACGCTACAGCAATGTGCATCTTCCTCAAAGATGGTCTTAAGCAAAACAGCATGTTCCACTGGTCTCTCTCCCTTACACCCCTCCCCCCTTCAGTCACTCTTCAGTGACTCAATGGTGACTGAACACAGACAGGCACAGGCAGAGTGACAGCAGGTTTCTAATTTCTTTTTTTAATTTTCTTTAATTCATAGAAGCTTGTATAAAATTGATATTTACACCACTTGCTCAGAATGATAAGATCTCTGTGTGAAAAAAGTTGTAAAGAGTTTGGATGCTGCACTTTAAAGATATAAAAAAATTAGGGTTATGTTTTTTACTACATCTTTAAAAAATCACCACGTCAACACCGTTCAAGATATCCCAAATTCGCTCGCAATTTAACATCTTCAGAATCTTCTCTTCATGTTAAAAAAGTTTGGTGTGAATACCTTATTTTTCTTAGAAGGAGTGTGAATTTGTTTACAGCCTGATTTTTCCAAAAATCCACATTCAAATCAAAATAGCCGGCTTCCTGTTGGTCTTAGCTAATGAGTTTGATTTAGAAAGTTGTCCAGATTGATGAGAACAATATATGTACAGAGTTTGGTGACTGTAGGAAAAACTAACCCCCCAACTTTTGTCAAAAGATGGCGCTATAGAGTGCCTGCTCCACGCCCATTTATGACCTTTTGCCAGTGTCTAACTATCATTAATATTGACGTGTGTGTTGAGTTTCATGAAATTCTAAGCATGTTATCTGCCTCGAAAAGACAGGAATCAAATTTTAAAGTTTGACACGTTGCCATGGCAACAGCATTTGATTTATCATCGACCCCTTTACATATTCTCATCGGCCGTGTTTTGACATTATTTTGATGAAGTTTGAAGAAAATCAAGTAAAATTAAGAGGCTGATTTCAAAGGATTTTGAAAATGACACGCTTCCTGCTGCCAGTTGGTGGCGCTATAACTTTGACTCATAATAGTCACATTTATGGAATCGGCATCATACAACGAACAAACTGGTGAAGTTTCATAAGAATCAAGCAATGTGTGCAACAGTAATTAGACACTTCCTGTTTCTCATTTCTCGCCAT
This sequence comes from Garra rufa, assembly GCF_049309525.1. Classification (NCBI taxonomy): domain Eukaryota; kingdom Metazoa; phylum Chordata; class Actinopteri; order Cypriniformes; family Cyprinidae; genus Garra; species Garra rufa. The sequence continues at coordinate 22,654,451 of NC_133373.1, forward strand.
AACTTTGTCGCCTTGCCACGGCCAAACCGTTCGAGATATCAAAAATCCCCTCGCAATTTAGCGTCCCCAATGTCTTGAGATCATGCTGACCGAGTTTGGTGACAATCCTATGGAATTCCTGGGAGGAGTACGTTAAATTCCAGAGCATGCGCTTTTTAAACAGCCCTAAATATCTCACTTCCTGTTGCGTTCAGCCCATGACATAGAGTACAAAAGTTGTTTGGCTCAGTGAGATCTATATGTGTACCGAGTTTCATATCAATAGGTGCAAGTATGTGTGCGCAGTACATCAAGTTTTCAAACTGTGTTCTAGGGGGCGCTGTAGAGGCCCTGAACAACGCCCGGGTCCCAGCCTCTGTGGCGTCCTGATGGCCGCAGATTCCGACGTGTGTGCAAATTTTCAAGAGTTTTTGAGTATGTTAAGGCCCCCAAAAGTGCCCAGAAGGTTTAAAAAAAAATAAAAAATAAAAAAAATTAAAGCTGCAAGCAGCGATGAATGGGCCCTCGCACCCGGGCTCACCGCCGACAGGTGGCTTTAGGAAAACAGCAAATGGTGGGTAGTATGCTTTTAATACAGTAAAAATAGGAGAAATATGTCAAAGTCACTTAAATGTGCCAAATTTCCTGCTGCCAGCTGGTGGCGCTATGCCTATAACTGATTATTGGCATGTAGATGTGTTCAGGCCAGCACTTTCATCAAACATATGAAGTTTGGTGCAGATTGACCTTAGTATGTTTGTGTTAGTGCAAGATATGATATATCCTACTGCCAATAGGTGGCGCTATGATAATATCTGAATATTTGCCTTTAGATGTCTTCAGGCCAGGACTTTTACCAAACATGTGAAGTTTGAGGCAGATCGGACATTTTATGTCTGAGTTATAACAACTTCTATGTCCATGGCGAAACATCAAACTTTGTCAGGCCACCAAGGACACGCCCTTTGACGAAAACTCAAGATCTTCGCAATTTAACATCTCTAAGGCCTCTAGATCAGACTGTCCAAATATAATGTTGATATCATTAAATCTCTAGGAGGAGTTTGGTACAAGTCATTTCCTGATGCCAACAGGTGGCGCTGTGATTATAATAGAATATTTGCATTCAGATTGGTTCAGGCCAGGACTCTTATCAAACATGTGAAGTTTGAGGCAAATCGGACATTTTATGGCTGAGTTATAACAAGTTTTATATCCATGGCGAGACCTCGAAATTTGTCAGGCCGCCACGGACACGCCCTTTACCGAAAACTCAAGATCTTCACAATTTAACATCGCTAAGGCCTTTATATTAGACTGACCGATTTTGGTGTTGATCTGTATAAATCTCTAGGAGGAGTTGGTTGCAGAGTACAGCATGACACTTCCTGTTGCCTGCAGGTGGCGCTATGACTATAACTGAATATGGGCATGTAGATGTCTTCAGGTCAGGAGTGTTATCACACATGTGAAGTTTGGGACAGATCGGACATTTTATGCCTAAGTTATAGCAACTTCCTTTTTCATGGCGAAACATCGAAATTTGCGAGGCCGCCACGAACACGCCCTCCGATGAAAACTCTAGATCTTCACAATTTAACGTCACAAAGGGCTTTAGATTAGACTCACCAAATTTGGTGTTGATCGGAATAAATCTCTAGGAGGAGTTCGTTCAAGTATGACACCTGAAAATGGCAAAAATGACACAAATTTTGCTGAGAAAATTAATAATAACCGACTTCCTGTTGGGTTTCGGATTTTATCTCAAGAGGCTTTTTTGTAGGTATTGGTGTGTTACATGTGTGTACCGATTTTTGTGCATGTACGATAATCACAGCTGAATGCGCACACCGCGGAACGTGTAAAGGTGGCGCTGTCGAGCCATTTTGCCACACCCACTTCTGAAACCCATATCAGATGTCCATTTTCGCCAGGTTTGATGTGTGTGCAAAGTTTCGTTAGTTTTCGGGTATGTCTAGGCCCTCAAAAATGCGATTCATTCCGGATAAGAAGAATAATAATAATAATTAAAGCTGCGAGCAGCGATGAACGGGCCCTCGCACCCGGGCTCACCGCCGACCGGTGGCTTCAGGAAATCAGCAAACGGTGGGCAGTATGCTTTTAATACAGTAAATATAGAAAAAATCTGTCATAAGTCATTTAAATGTGCCAAACTTGCTGCTGAAAGATGGTGGCGCTATGCCTGTAACTAATTATTGGCATGTAGATGTGTTCAGGCCATCACTATTATCAAACATATGAAGTTTGGTGCAGATTGACCTTGGTATGTTTGAGTTAGTGAAAGATATGATATATCCTGCTGCCAACAAGTGGCGCTATGATAATATCTGAATATTGGTCTTTAGGTGTCTTCAGGCCAGGACTCTTACCAAACCTGTGAATTGTGTGGCAGATCAGACATTTTATGGCTAAGTTATAACAACTCAATGAAAACTCAAGATCTTCACAATTTAACATCTCTAAGGCCTCAAGATCAGACTGACCAAATATAATGTTGATTTAATTAAATGCAATCAATGCAAGGACTTCAGATAATGCCAACTGTGAACCAATATGCAAAATTTTCCCTATACTCTGATGATGATGATAAGAACATGATTCATGATGATAACAAAATGTTATTATTGCTTGCTTTACGTCCACCACTTCTGCTTAAATGTCATCGTTACCTATCTGTACAATTTTTGTGTGGATATTGCTTTGCTGGTGACTCCTCCTGTTATAAGACATCACTCTTAAGCGCTACATAACTAAGAATCAATAAGGAAGACGGTGCCCAGTTGGCACATGCATTCACAGTAACCCTCTGCTAGTTTGGATTTAAAGTTTACAGAATTGAAAGGGTTAGACTTTAAAATCAACACACAGACACATACACACAAAATATAAAATGTTGCCATTCAGTTTTATTTGTTAGCATTAACTATATTAGTTAACATGACCAATAAATAAATAGCATTTATTAATGTTAATTAATATTAAGCGAAAAAAGTAATCATATATAATTAATGTACTGTGAATTAACATGAACATGAACACAGTCCATGTGGGTGTACAGCAATACACAATAAAGTGCTCTATAAACGCTTCATTCTTTCAAAATATCTTTAAAAACAAGTTGAGTATTGAAAGGGGCGATATAGATATATATATATATATATATATATATATATATATATATATATATATATATATCTCATCTTAAAATTTTATAATTTTCAGATGTTTTGAACAGATAACAGCAAAGCTTGTTTTGTTGTCCAAGTTTGTCTTGAAGTTGTTAATTTAAATTTTATATTCAATAAATAACACTATGAAAATAAATGTCTATCAATGAAGATAAATCACTAATGCTAAAAGTTAAATTTTTCTTAATCTTTTGCTATGTGACTGAATAGGACAAGTTCATGGTATAGTTCAGTAAAAAAATAAAAAAATAAAAAACAACAACTGCAAAATACAAACAATGAAAGACTTAGTGACCCTTTATATTTTCTCAAAATATCAGACTCTCAAAGATCAGACGTATTTATTTCGATTACACTATATATATATATATGTGCATTTCTCAAAGATGGTCTATAAGCAAGATAGCATGTTTCACTTTCTACCCCTCTCTCCCTCTCTGCCTCTCCCCCCTCCCCCCTGCAATAATGAGCTTCTCTGTGCCTGACTCAACGCACACACATACTGTAGAGACATTCACCAGAGTGACAGCAGGTTTCTGAGTTCTTTTTTAAATTTTCTTTAATTCATAGAAGCTTGTATACATTTTTTATTTCCAGCACTTGCTCAGAATGATTAGATCTCTGTGTGAAAAAAGTTTTAAAGAGTTTGGATGCTCCACTTTAAAGATATAAAAATATTTTTTACTATATCTTTAAAAAATCACCACGTCCACACCGTTCAAGATATCCAAAATCCGGTCGCAATTTAACATCTTCAGAATATTCTCTTCATGTTAAAAAAGTTTGGTGTGAACAGCTGGTTGTTCTTAGAAGTAGTGTGCATTTGTTTACAGCCTGATTTTTCCAAAAATCCACATTCAAATCAAAATAGCCGGCTTCCTGTTGGTCTCAGCTAATGAGTTTGATTTAGAAAGTTGTCCAAATTGATGAGATTAATATATGTACAGAGTTTGGTGACTGTAGGAAAAACTAACCCCCCAACTTTTGTCAAAAGATGGCGCTATAGAGTGCCTGCTCCACGCCCATTTATGACCTTTTGCCAGTGTCTAACTATCATTAATATTGATGTGTGTGTTGAGTTTCATGAAATTCTAAGCATGTTAACTGCCTCGAAAAGACAGGAATCTAATTTTAAAGTTTGACATGTTGCCATGGCAACAGCATTCGATTTATCATCGACCCCTTTACATATTCTTATCGGCCGTGTTTTGACATGATTTTGATGAAGTTTAAAGAAAATCGAGTAAAATTAAGAGGCTGATTTCAAAGCATTTTGAAAATGACACACTTCCTGC